>NW_004797516.1:793622-836407 GCF_000002075.1 Aplysia californica | reverse complement strand
ACATGAATGCAGCAGCAGCAGCAGCAGCAGCAGCAGCAGCAGCAGCAGCAGCAGCAGGAGGAGGAGGAAAAAGAAGAAGGAGGAGGAGGAGGAGGAGAAGGAAAAAGAAGAAGAAGAAGAAGAAGGAGGACGAGGAGGAGGAGGAGAAGGAGAAGAAGAAGCCCATCAGATTTTAAAATTAAGTAACTGGGTTGTGTCCTTCAACAAAAGAAATCAATGTCATCGCAAAACAAGGTACTGTGCAACAGTGTAAAAGGGTGAGCATGCTTTACAGGTAGGATGTGACAGTGCGTGATTGTAAAGGATCAGAAATCCTATTTTTCATTTGGACAAAACGTAGTAAGTTTAGTTTTTCATATTTGAAAAATGTTCCGATCTACCATGTTCAACATTTATCTCACCCAATCTAGGAATCTCACCCAATCTAGGTATAGCAGGGGCTGGACCTCCAAACTCTCCAGCCCCACCCCTGGACATCTGCACCATGACCTCCTGCAGAGTCAACCTGGACACCAGATCATCCACACGTTCGTCCCACGGCAAGCTGGTATTTCTGAACGGGAAATCGTCAAAGGGAGAATTTTCCTCCTCCACACTCATGTGTCTCACTGTGTCATGGTGACGCCTGGACAATCTGGAGCCAACAACTCCATTGTTGGACACACAGAGGGCCAGTACCACAAGAAGACTGATACAATATGGAACTCCTGAACATTTCATTGTCAGCTTACTTGCACAAGAAATCTGGAGAAAAAAAATGCAAGGAAATCATTAACAACATTTTTCATGCTAATTCTTTTTTTTTATAGTAGAGGGTTTTACAGCACTCGCAACTGCATAAGGTCATATATGCGTGCCAAGGGGTGGGTGTCATCAGAAAGTCTTTACAGGGAATCAGACTTAGACTGCTCACCTCTCTAGCTTCAACAGCACGGAAAGGTCTGCTTTGACTATCAAGACACCCCGGAAATAGCAGGTCACAAGAAAGTATACAAAAGAAGTAGAGGAAAATGACAATAGTAAGGATCAGGAAAGAAAAAGCAGCAGTTCCCTGTTGTAGATCAGGCACAGTTTTGAGCGTGACATGAGTCAGCCCATTAACAATTCTACTATGCTTGAACGAGAAATGTCCCCCCCCCCCAATTGGGAATGGCCTAAAGACACTACAGTCAGTGGCACTGCCCCAGGGGGTGCATGCTAACTCAGTCTACTTCATAACAAACAAGTAAAACAATAATAAAGTATCGTTTGAACTTGATACTTCCTTTTCACTAACTTATTTTGTAGGTAAAAGATTGAGGTTCCGGGCATGAATTTGGTACACTGTCCAGGTCTCAACACCATACAACAGGAGCAGGGTCAGGAGGACAATAACATTTTAGACTTTAAACTTTGTCTCCGTAGAAATACCACAGCAGTCCCAATCCTCACTCACTGTGAGTCTTCAAAAAGATGACTGGCTTTATCTTGTAGGGCCAAAAGATATTTCTGCATCAATGCCCCAAGAATTGAAGTTATCGTCAACATTTTGCAGTGTTGTGTCATGTATTTTGCACCCAAGAGGGAGGGTCTGTGTATCACCATGGACAGGCTGGAAGAGAACCAATAATTCCATTGATACCCATAAATTGTTAAAAGAAGGTTACACCCTCTCAGTCTTCAGCGGAACAACGCATGATTCAAGTCAGGTCCTTCAAGTCATATGCTCAACTCTAATCGAACCGGTGTCTCACCGCCAACCGCACTTTACTTCCTAGCATAGCATAGATTGTAGACCTAGAATCTAGATTCTAGATTTCTAGAATAGAGTAGATAGACCTAGAATCTAATACTAATATATGTACTCTTGTATGCCTAGCTGTCCCCTGTTGTTTACAAGTTGGCTTAATTTTCCATGTGAGTGACGTCCCTTGTGTGTCCCAAAATTCCTATCGTCAACGCCGCCATGATTGACGCTTTGACAGGTGACAAAGCCAACCAAAGGTGTACGAGACGAATTGTAAACAAAGAGTGCTGCTTGAAATTTAACTCCTGAGATTATCTACCGTGTTGTGAAAGTAATATACTGGTGAAATTATTATTCTTCAGTTGATCTGAACTCCACTTAGAAAGGCCACTTCACCTATTTTGCTTTTCGAATAGATATCAATAGCGCAGGAACGGACGTCGATCACTTCTAACCAAGAGTAAGAGCCAAGATGAGTTCGGATGCCAAACCGTCGTCAAAGAAGAAAGAAGGATTTTTGCGGAGACAAGCCAAGTCCAAAACAGATGTTGTTTCCGAGGAAGAGCTATTGAAAAAAGACATTATATCGCCAGACGATGTGCTTAGATTGGGAAGAAGTACAGAAAGTAAGATCTGTTGTCTGTTGTTACAATTTAGACCTCTAAACAAGATTCTAAGTGACTCTAAACTACACATTAGATCTACCTTGACTCTTAATGAACCCTGGAAGCGCGCAGGCCCTGTATAAAGGGCATGAGCCAGGTTACCTGGAAAGCACGCAGGCCCTCCTATAGCTATATATAGGGCTGACCTACTTCCACCGTGAAGCGTGCTGGCCAGCTCTATTCGGACTCGAGTCCAAATATAATTTTTATCTATTCGGACTCGAGTCCGAAAAAAAAAGTTTTTTTTTATCGGAGTGTATACAGACCCAGTAACCGGGAACAAAGTCACGAAGTATACAGATCCGGGAACAAAGTCACGAAGTATACAGATCCGGTAGGGCAAACCTTTTTTGATTTCGGAAAGTTTCAGCACCCAGAAGAGAACTGGGGAAAGTGCTAGTGCTTGCATGTATCACATGCCCCAGTTGACAAGAGGGAACGAGAGAAAGATAGAGTGAAGTAGGTGAGGGATAAAGAAAGACAGAGAGACGAACAAAGAGAAAGAGAAGGCGAGCGATACACAGAGGAAACACAGAGAGAGAGAGGGGGGGGGGGGTTAGACAAAGAAATAGAGAGGGTGACTGAAATTATGACGTTGTTCTTTTCTTCAAATTGTCTTATTAATTCCTCCAACTCCAAAACGGAGGAAAAACAGTTGTTCATCGAAAAGATACATCAGCAATCTTCACTTAGATCTAGACCTAGGCCATAGATCTAGAAGAACCTAGGTCTACCCTGAGCCAAGAGGGCGCTGAAACTTTCCGAAATCACAAAAGATTTCCCCTACCAGGTCTATATATATACTTCGTGACTTTGTTGCCGGGTCTCTGTACACTCCCTTTATTTATTCAGACTCAGCTTCTAAGTGAGATGTGAGTGTAAGGAGGTTACATATAAATGTTGTGGGAGGATTTTATGTAAAACTAGAATTAGAACTAGAATTGCCTACTAGGACTATGTAATTGTGTCAAAAGTCAAAGGACTGCACTCTTATTAGATCTACCCAATGACGGTGTTTAAGTACACGGAAACCAACAACTCAGGGTCTTTCCACCACAACTCTATAGCATCATCATTACTTCCACCACCATTTATCTTTCAACATGTTTAATTTCATTTCGAAGTGGCTAGCCGTACTTAAGAGAGAGAGAAAGGAGGGGGAAGAGAACTGGGGAAAGTGCTAGTGCTAGCATGTATCACATGCCCCAGTTGACAAGAGGGACCGAGAGAAAGATAGAGTGAAGTAGGTGAGGGATAAAGAAAGACAGAGAGACGAACAAAGAGAAAGGGAAGGCGAGCGATACACAGAGGAAACACAGAGAGAGGGGGGGGGGGTTAGACAAAGAAATAGAGAGGGTGACTGAAATTATGACATTGTTCTAGCCGTACTTAGATCTAGGTTTGGCCCAATTGACTCAAGCCTGTTAAATACACAGGTCTCATTAGATCTAGATCTAGTGATTATTCAGGTTCAAATATGCAAGTCAGTAAGGCACCTTCTGGTTTTGTCTGAAATACAAATACTTTTGGCATTGCAAACTAAAAATTTCATTTACAATTCGGCCATCAATATTAAGTACGGCTAGACAAGAAGTCTAGCCGTACTTAAGTACGGCTAGACTGCCAGTCTAGCCGTACTTATCTTAGGCCCTATTAACATTAGAAAACAGGAGGTTTAAAATACATACACTGTCATTAAGGCACCTGGTTTCGTCTCAAATACAAATACTTTAGGTCCTGCACAATAAAAATGTATATTTACAATTCAGTAGGCCTATTTTTTGTAAATGGTCAGTCTAGCCATCATATTAAGAATAAGTACGACTAGTCTAGCCGTCATTAAGTACGGCTAGCCTCTTCCATTTCATTTTGTTGTGTCTTATAGTTTTTCTGTAATTATTTTTCTTTTTATTAGATCACACAAAACCCACAGCCGTGGCCTCTTCGAGAAAAGAGGGGGTTTTTTTTTGTCTGCTTAATCATTTTTAAATAGTCATTCCGAAATTTTAATTCTAATTTATTAGAAAAACTAGTCAGTTTCAATTTGATTTTTTCACACAAGTAGGGTAACTGATCAGGCTTTCGATGAGCAAAGATTTTGGTGCCGAAATGAAAAAAAAAGGCATTTTGTCAGCTTACAGCAGAGGGTCTGTGTAAATTACCTTTTGGTTAAATTCGGAAAAATATCAAGGTCTGTCATATTTTTATATGCACAAAAGCTTAGTCTTACTTTCAGACACAGCTCTGTGAAATAAAGATATTTTAAAACTCTTTGTGGTGTAGTTATTTAGCATATATCTGTTAAGGGCCTATTACATGTACAGGCCGACCGGACAGGTTTTGCCGAAATCGGGGAAACTTGGTTTATTATTGCACGCCACAATCGACCTGAAGGCGGCCGCACCTTGCGAGCAACATATTCTACACACACACACACTAGACCTAGTCTGGGTGAAGCTTCACACACGTGTGTGCATCATGGCTCGCAAAACATAAAATGTGCAGGAATGGAATATCCTTTTAAATACAAAACAAAACAAGTCATTTGCAAGCCATTTCCCTAATTTTTGATACGCTGATTCTGAATGTGATATTATTTACCTATGACGTGATTTTCTATAATTTTGAAATTAGTTCTGTTGTCCCTGGCACAGCAAACTTCCAAGATACGCGGCATTCCCCTCAAGGCTGGATGGCCGGACGTCAAATTCTCAGGCAGCGGCTGTGGGTTCTTTACATCCGGCTATTCAGAGGGTGTTTGTCTTCGGTTTGAGAATCATTTCTTATTACACATTACGATTAGCTGTATGGCCCAGAAACCTGTCCGGTTGGCTTGTACGTGTAATAGGCCCTTTAGTCTAGTCCTTGTGTTGGCCCTGGTTGAAGGATCATAGCAGCCGAATTTCTAAACGAGTTAGACTGGAAATCAAGGCCTCGTGATTGAAATCAAAGAAATCAGTATTTTTCTGCCTGTTGGGCAGTTTCCATTGTTTTAATTTTTTAAAACTCAACACCTTTTATGTCCATGTAAAAACGTGGGGATTTGAGTAATTTTTCGGAAAATGGTTGGTAAAATGCACCAAAAAAATGTAAATTTGCAGTTTCCAATCACTCATAGCTTTGGAAAGCACCACTCTTAAACAACCATTTTCTCACTAATTTTATGTCAACACCAGGCGACCCCTTCCTCCTTCCATTGCAAATCTCCTCTTTTATTTCAGATGCATGTGTATTTTTTCATAAAAAGAAAGTCTAATGAACGGACTGTAAAATGATTTACAACAGCTCCATTTGCCCCAAGACTGACGAAGGCCTGTGTCCAACTTGTTGTGCTACATATTTGCACTCAATCTTATATATATATACTTCAGTTGACAACTTTCTGCATATATATTGTTGATCCATGCCAGCTATTTTAATTTTATTTAACTCATTTTGTTTTGTCCTCTGTGAATGCAGTTTATCTTCAACAAATTTTGTTGCCATGTTTCATTTTTTTTTATTCCTTCTCCACCACCAGAGTACCTGTGTCCTCCAGAAGCAAACGTCTATGGGATTGACTTCACCAGGTTCAAGCTGCGAGATATTGAATCAAACCAGGTTCTTTTTGAAGTTGCAAAGCCACCTCATTCTTATGAATTAGGTAATGTAATAGTTTTCCACTGATACATTGGAACTCAGATTCAAGGAGGTCGCCGGGCCTGACCTAAAATTTCTTTGAATCCGAGTGTTCGTTATAGCAAATATGAGGTTTTGTGTAAATAATTACCGGCACTGAGCAAAAAATGTATAGAGAGAAGTAGCGAGTGGTGTCTGAAATGCCTGCATGATATTAGCTGTGCAAAAAAAAGACCAATTCATTCAAATGCATGTCTCGCGGCTGTTAAAATCCCACTGAAAGTGGTACTTTAGTTGGTGACCGAGCCCTGGTCTGACCTCCTGCGCGAAGGTAATAAATCAGTGTCAGTCGGCCACTCCTGCGCTTAACAACCGATGCCCGCCGCCGTGCCTGCGTAACTCGGTTCTGGTAATTTTCGTATCGCTTTCCCTCGTTATTTCTCCCGATCTGATAAACCCAGAAGCCTGTTTAACATCTCATTTTAAAGATCAACTTAGGACTAAGTAGACGATCCCACTTTCCCTCCGGAAATCTCACTGGTGTTATAGCATTTACCCACTTTGCAGTACAAGTGTTTTGTTCATCTAAAGTTGCTTTTTAAATTGTATTCCATTTTGGAGTTTATTATCTCAAAAACCAAACCCATGATTTTCACGAAATTTCTCTGCTTCACTTGAGACAGCAATACTTGACCTGTGTGGGCAAGTGTTATTTGTGAAAGGCGAATGTGTGATTTAAATGATTTTTTTAAAAAGGGTACCCCTCCCCTGTGATTCCCTCGGACGTGATCTTTCATTTCTATTCTTAACTTTAGAATCGCGTTATCTTTCCAACATTTCTCTCATTGATTTTTAAAAATATTTTAGCCCTGTTAAGAAATAGAGAAACATACAGAGGATTCGCATTTTCAAAAGCTGCACGAATATTACAGGACTTGTGGTGGCAGAATAATGTCAGGCAAGGAGAAAGCACAGAAAATGCGACCCCTACAGTGTTCTTAATTTGCGTCAGACATTCTCTTGGCCTCTGGTGTCAGCATTACAATGGACTCACAGACAGTACATTCAAAAACCATCTGTACTGTTTATGTGTACAAGATAAGACATATCAAGAAACATTGCTATCAGGGCACTATAACCTCCTGGTTTTTCTGGAAACTACTCTTGATGCTCGTTTTCTCTCCAGTTTACACCTCCCGCTTATAAACATTGAACACTGTAAAGTAGCATCCCCCCGGGCAGTGCCACTGACTGTAGTGTCTTTAGGCCATTCCAAAAGGGGGCACATTTCTCATTCAAACACAGTAGAATTGTAAATGGGCTGATTCATCATGTCACACTCGTAACTACCTGATCTACAACAGGGGACTGCTGCTTTTTCTTTTCAAATCCTTACTATCGTCATTTAGCCTCTACTTCTTTTGTATGTTTGTCACTCTCTTGTGAACTGCTATTTCGGGGGTGCCTTGATAGTCGAAGCAGACCTTGTGCTGTTGAAGCTAGAGAGGTGAGCAGAGTAAGTCTGATTCCTTGTAAATAGTTCTCTGTTGACTCCCACCCGTTGGCGCTCATATGACCTTATGCTGTTGTGAGTGCCATAAAACCCTTTACTGAAAAAAAAAAAAAAAAGTAGCACCACGATACTTTTGTTTTGTTCAGGGTGTTGTTGCAGTTCTCAACCACCATCGTTTGCTAGAGGCAGCGAAGCACACAATAGACATAAGTGAGCAATCAGAGGAAGGCTATAAAGGAGTTTAGTCGTCATTGCGCATTATGGCAAAAACTGGATCCGGGGGGATCGAGGAACTAAATGGGGAGATTAGACATTTAGAAGGTTGCGTAGTACTTTCTGAGTTAGAGCATGGACCCCTTAGCCCTGGACTGGCCCTATCTGTTCTCATTTAGACACCATACTTGACTCACGCAGCATCACTCCGCAGGCATATCACAGCCGCTCTTTCATTGGCAATCGCCGCCACAAATACATCATGAGTCGCGTTTATAAAGACCTTACTGCGTTTATTGTAAAAGAAATACAGTCGAACCTGCCCTGACGGCCACCTCTATAAGACGGCCACCTGTACAAACGGCCACTTTCCATTTCCCCCCTTGCGTTTTTTCTATATAATTTAACTGTGTAAAACGGGCACCTGTCCAACGCGGCCGCGGCCACAAAAATTTAACACACAACCCCTATAATACTAAGCAATAATACCTGTCTAAGACGGTCACCTTAGTGAATCCATTACGTTTTGTCATAAATTGTGCATTGGCCCCTGGCGTTGTGGGCGAGCCGTCATAATTCAATCACCTGTCGTTGTTGTTAGGTAGTCCCTCCAACCGATCATGTTGCGTAAGCCCCTCCCACTGTTGACCAATAGCTACCAATTTTCAGCTGCAGGTGAGTTAGTGTGTGATCCCTCATAACCCCATAAGCCCCGCCCAGAACTCATACACAAATCGTAAGTGAGATGAGTGGTTACTGTTTACCCAGTCTGTAACAAAGTAACAAAGGACGTCAACATGAACTTGTTACAGAAGCGTCCCTCGTTCTCCGAGTGGTGGCGACCCATGTGTTTGTTTTAACATGGCACTCGGTCTTCCTTGTCTGATACATTTCGTTTTATTGTCACCATTGTGCAAAATCAGCGACAAAATAAAAATTACAAACGAAATACAAACCAACAGCAACAACACCAACAAAGACAACAACAATGGGGCTACTTTCGATTGGGGCCTCAGATGGGAATGGTTTGTTTTCTTTATCTTGATCAGTCCTGCCTAAGACGGCCACCTGTCTTATGCGGCCACTTTTCTCCTTGACAATGGGTGGCCGTCTTACACAGGTTTGACTGTAGTAGAAAACACCGACAGCCAAAATATAATTGACACCGCTTACACTCTCGGAGAAAAATTCAGTCTATTAAACAGTGCATTTAGGGGCGTTGACATCCACATCTCACACGGCCTAGATTGTCGGGCCCGCCATCGTGACCGGTCAGTGAACCTGTGCGAGTTCGCATCTTGTGAGTGCGGCATGAGTAAGGGACCGGCCAACGGTTGCTTGGGTAATCGAAGTTCATTCAAAGTAGGAGCGTTGAAGAGCTTCGGAATTGAGGGGAGGTGTTTGACGCAATAAAGTCTACAGCAGCAGGATAAGGCCGCGGTGCAAGAAACTGATGCTGAAATAAAAATGATAAGTGGAAGTGGTTTTGACCTTCGACAATCGAGTGCGTAAATGAGGGAACATTAGAGCACGGGCTTGATGATAGAATCTTCAACTTCAAGGTTGGTGTTCCCGGATTTGTCGGAATTGTCAGTGGTGACAAATTAAATAATGGCAATGAGGAAATGCCATTTTCAACCCTCGGAAAGCTCTATGTTGGATGCCTATGCATCATGATGACCTGTTGCTGATTAAGAACTGTTACTGTGATTTGGCATTTTGAAAAAAAATCAATACTTAGTCCATGATGCAGTGATTCACTCATTGCCAGGTTTTCAGCATCACTACATCCCACATTCTCTCAGTCCTTCCAGCCTCGACTCTCAGTATACGCTCTCTTTTAGTTTCACTTTTTGTTCTGCCGTAAGCCTAACTATAAAGGTTTTATAATAAGTTTTGTCTTGCATGCTTTTAAAAAATCTGTGCGATTGCTGAAATCAAACATGGTTTTGGCAGTTGATGTTCTTCTTGCCTCTCCTAAGGCCCAGATCAGGGATTATTTTGGGTTTTTTTTAGGGTAAAACTAGTGAAAATTAATTGTCTGTCATACGTAACAAGTCACAAAGGACTTATCAGTGTCCTATGCCAGTGTAGGGAAATATGTTTTAATATAGTTTCTATTGGTGTGGGCTAGCAGTTTTGAAGTCAGTTTGTTGTCACCCTGCTCTCTATTCCAGATTCAATACTGAATGATAGGTGCTTTGAACGATAGTCCATATAAATTCTTTTTTTTAAAACTCGCCTCATTACATACACACTGTTCATCGTAACTTGTGCACACCCAAACACCCACTTCCCTCCCCTCATATATAAACACACACGAGAGCATGCACACACGCACATGTGCATGCACAAACAAGTTTTCAAAATATAATTACCCAATATCACGGAGAGCAAGCGCGCTCGATCTTTTTTTTTCCTTCTTTGTCTTTGTACTACCTGATTTTGTGCCAAACTACCTGAAACTGACCCTGAATCTACCTGAAATGGGAACTTTGAGGTCGGCAGCCCTGTAATTTAAGTGCTCGTTAAATCGGGGTTGTTTTTTATTGATTTTAAAGAAGGAAAATAACGGAGAATCCATTTTGCAAGCAGTAAATAGTTGTAATGTTTGAGACTTCAATATGATGTTTTTAAATATAGCTTGCGAAATCTTTTGAAGATTCTATGACATTTTCCACTGCTGGGAAATAACTGTTTTATTGTAAAGATTGATTGCTGTTTAGGCAATGTATCAAATGACTATCAATTGTTATACCTGGATAGTGTTTATTGAATTTCGTTGTCACAGAATGTATAACCTTCTAAATCTTGTGAAGTTAGAGTGGCATGATTTTAGGAGTTATTGGTTTGATGCAGGTTGTTCTCTCTTAAAATAGCAATGTGTGTGTCATTTGTCTTACATTTAAATCTTCTTTTTACTCCACAGAGGAAAATGAAGAACCAGATCTGCCCGAGCCTGAAGAGGATCCAAACTCTGGACGCTTTGTTCGCTATCAGTTCACCCCACAGTTTTTGAAGCTCAAAACAGTTGGTGCAACGTAAGTGGCATCATTATCCTGGGTAATCAGCTCCTGGAGCTGCTTATGTTTCACGTTTAATTAACAAATTTCTTTTTCTTCTGCCTCCCCTTTTGTTTTCTCAGTCTTATATGCGTGATATAACGGAAGGGTGGTTAAGAGTGTAGTTTAGTCTGCACTTTCCTTTTTTTTCCATGTAGCTGGTGTCTTGAATCAGTTCACTGTGAAAGATGACGATTGTGTGCAGATTCGCATAAAACAGTTCCCCCCAGCTGGAGCATGGACTGTTCTGAAACTCATTATCTACACTGTATGGTCATAGTCGTCATGGTGGGAGTGGAAAGCATGCTTGGGTTTCTTTAATTCCTCAAACTTTGTATAACCCTCTCTTCGAAACAGAAGAAGAAAAACCTTGGAGGAGAGATTATGTATTCTTTTTATCACTTCTTTTGTTCTTTTTTTTTAATGGTTTGTTTTATTGTTTTCTTGGCAGGTGCCTCATAGATCGCCGATAATTTACTCTTTTTTTTTTTTTCTTTTTTCTTTTTTTTTCAGTGTGGAGTTTGTGGTTGGAGACAAGCCAGTGAACAAATTCCGAATGATTGAGAAACACTACTTCAGAGACAGAGTCCTAAAGTGCTTTGATTTTGAGTTTGGCTTTTGCATCCCTCACAGCAGGAACACAGTGGAGCATATATACGAGTTTCCCAAGCTCAGTGATGATATGAGTAAGTACATGTCGTACTAGTGCCCATGTTTTGGTGGGGGGTTTTTTAAAATTCATTATTATTAAATCACTTCATATGTTTCATTCAACAGTTGCATGACCCTTGCCGCGATACTCGCAACGGTTCCTGCAAGCCCTTCATTATCAACTTTGGAATTTTTTTTCGCTATATAAATCACACACGTGTCTCGTGATCCGTCTCATGCCCTTGTTTGACCAGTCCGGAGCTACTTAGACTTAGTTTCGTATCTCTGGGGCCGATAGTTTTTAAGTTATTGAAAGTGAAGGACTGTCACCCCAACTGGGGTTGAACTGACTGAAACTCGCGCTATGTTTTTTTTAAAATACGGCTGATAGTAATTTTACTGTCGCGTCGTAGTAACAGTCGAAGAAGTCGCATGAACAAGAATCTCATAATTTCGCTCTTTTCAATACTTCTGTTCGTTTTACTAGTTCTAGTGACTGTCTGATAGTTAGGATCCTGGATATGTACCCGAACAGGGCCTGAGTCATAGTTTTAGGGCTAGATCTTGAACTAGTACTGGTTGTTACCGCACCGAAATCACAACTTCATGCCCGACATCTCTCTCATGCAATTCAATGTATGGGTCTGAATCAACGCACAGCTCAGTTTTTATATTTTCTCCAAACACTCAAACGTGCATACAAATCAAAACAGAACACTTTGAACTTTTATTTTTGGTGTTGTGAATTTCATTCTATCTGTCACGTCTCTTGAAATTTTTGGGAAAATCAAATTCATGCCAATTTTTTTAAAATCATACAAATTAAAGTATTAGACTTAGATAACTTTAGTTTTTTAAATTAGATTAAGCTTAAATATGACTTTACTGTGTCGAAAAATAATAACTATAGGGTAATTCTGTGAGTTGTGATGGTTTATTGAAATACTCCCAAAAACGCCAGTCTTCAATGCTTGTGACTGGTGAAAGGGCCCAGTAGTCAGTGAGTTAAAGTTGTTGGTTTCCTGACCAAACTTTTTATCTAAAAAAAAAGTTTTTTAAACCCCCACCCATTGAGCAATTATGCCCAGTGCTTCAAACTCTTTTAAAATTGAAATGTAGTATTCTTTAAGTGGAAGAAAAAAAAAGTCTCTTCCCACCAAAACCCTTATTCAACAACAGCAGGTTTTAAGGTTCAGGTCTGCGCGTGACAAAGCAGAAACATTACAGTAGAGAAGTTGGCTATGAACTTGACACAAGGAAATATTTCTGTCTTTTCTTTAGTTTTAGTAGAGGTTTTATGGCACTCGCAACTGCATAAAAGGTCATATGGGGGCCAGAAGATTAGAGGTGTTACAAGAGAGTAACAAACATAAAAAAGAAAAAGGGGAGATAAGGACGATAGATCTTTGACAGGAAAGAAGAAGCAAACCACACCAGAGCACCCGCCAACCACCCACCCACGTATATTTCTGTCTGAGCTCAAACAAGATATGTCGTTTCCTGTAAGTATCCCATCAGCAGGCCAGCCAAGTGATCTTTCTGCCATTGACAGTGTCCTTGCCATGTTGTTTTTGTTTTTTTTAATATTTTTTTAAAGTGTACTTTTCAACCTTAACGAGAATTATGCCACCCTCCCCACTCCCCCCCCCCCCCCCCCCCCCACCATTTTGGTGTTTCAGTTGAAGAAATGATGGAACACCCGTACGAGACTCGCTCTGACAGTTTCTACTTTGTGGAGGATCGTCTCATCATGCACAACAAGGCAGACTATGCTTACAACGGTGGAGCCCCTCAGTCCTAGTGGCCACTGGCTTCTGCTCCCATTGGCCTGCCTTCTCTTCTCACCCACGGTTACTGCTACCCTCGGCAGGAGCGAGGACTTGATGAAAAAATGTTTAAATCTTAAAGAAGCAGAAATAATTCCAGACCAGTGCAAATTATTGCCCGCCTACATCATCCCATCCTTCTGTATGCTAGATTCCTATATTTATATTACTTGACAAGACCACTGGATAATGTGGGGGGGTATTGTTAGACCAGGACACGCCCATTCCTCTTTTTGCTTTCTGATGTGCCTATTTCCAAAATTTTCGTTTCATATGTGTGTTTGGGATTGACTGTGGTGAGTTTGCCTTGTGATCAATTAATCAGGGGGTGGAGAGGGGTTAGTTTTCTTTTCCGCGGGTAAAGGGGTTACCATGAATGACGTCTGCCTAATTATTGTGAAGTGTCCAACCACTGTTTACCATGCATGCCTATATTTTGTCACCCAATTTTTATGCTGCAATTGCAGGGTTTTTTTGGTTTGTTTGTTTTGTTGTTGTCGTTGTTTTGGGGGCGGGAGGTGCTATTGTAAGTTTACAGTCAGAAGATTATGACAGAGTGGCACCTTTTGAAACGGCAGGCAAAATTTTTACAGTGAGGTTTTTTTTCTACTTAGAGGTTGTTGGGGGTTTTTTTCTTTCCACTTGTGTATATTTTTTATTTTATTTTAAGCTTTTTTTTTTCCTTAGGTTTGTGACTGTTCCCTTTACATTTTCGTTTTGTCCTTTGATGACAGTGCACAAGCTAAGCTAAGCAAGGTCATAGTGGACGGCCAGATTTTTAAAAAGATATTGTTGAATCAAATTACAAAGTTATGATAAGAGATAAATATGTACAATATTTCTGATCTGAATTGCACAGTATAAGATAACCTTTTTGTCATCTATTTTGGTATGGGGGGGGGGGGGTTTAAAATGAACTGTTGCCCAGTTGGTACTGTCGTCAATAATATTGTCGAGGCTCTCACTTTGAAATAGTGAGAATTGTATTTTTTTCCTTTCATTGGCATAGTTATTGTGTTTTTTTACTGACTTCTTTCAAAAGCATACTCCACATATCTTTTTTGAATTTATAAGCGGATAGATCATGCGTGAGATGTTCTTCTGAAACCGTTCTCTGTGCATTTATCGTTGTCGTCATGAATGTGTGAACACTGGGGACAAACAAAAGCTAATATGATATGAGCACTACGATATTTTTGCTTGTTTTACACCAGATCAGGTCCAATTCATGTTTAGGTGTTTGCAAGTCTGTTGTAGTTTCATTGAATATTTGCTTGATGTTTATGGAAATATAAATGTTGTGCAATATAATCAATAATTTCTCTATTTGATCTAACCCCTGACATTTCTAGCTCATCATTCTCCATGTGTACTTATACTTCTCAGTAGTATTTGGCATGGTGCAAACAATCGAGACAGATTATACTTTGTTCTTTCCCCAGCCTTTGTGTTTCACATTGTTTGTGTAGCACCCATTTTGAATTAAATAAAAAGCTTGTCTTAAAGTTACTTTAGGGGTTGCTATCACATAGATTCTAGAGGGCGGGGGGGGGTACATCAGACCCCAAGGATATTATTTTCATGTCGCTCATTGTCTGAACATTTTTGTTTAAATGTGTAGTGTTAAGTAACAAGAGCTGATACTCAAGTATTTTTCCTCGTTTCAAAGCTTTCTGACAGATTAGATGTTGGGTCATAATATAAGGAGCCTGAAAAGTAAAACTCTTTTCTGACTTATAAACCAGCTATTTAGAAGTCATTTTATTGATATAATGTATTGTGCGTGACAGCAGTATTCCTCTTTGCTTCTTTTAGACGACAGTCTGTGTTGCTCCGTCCATGCTTAAAAGCAGTCTAATCATTTACACAGCTTTACCCACAGAGACCACGTTGGCCTAGATTTGTACCAGGTCATTTACGTGGCAGTGTTTCTTTCACTTGTGCTTTTTTTTGGAGGGGGTTTTCTCTCTCTCTCTCTCTCTGTACAGGTAGTTTTAGCTGACAACTCTGGTCATTTTATGTATTCTATCAGCACCATTTTTCATGGTGATTGCATTATGTCTCCAAAATATTTATGATCATTATTTTGAAAAGTTTTGATACAGTGTGAATTCAGAATCATTCTCGATTATTTTGAGGATCTTGAAAGACAACTCATATATGGGCTCCTTGAACAGTCTTTACATACCGGTATAAGAATATCTTTGAACTAGTTGTCTGTGCAGGCAAAGTCCTGTACTTTCTTTGGTTATGTATTGCATCTAGAGAAAATGTCGGGTCCGAAAGAGTGAGTTGTAATTTTCAAATTGTGTCATGTTCTACTTGGGGACCAGAGCCATTTTTGTCATGGAAACCACACTGTAAAAGAAGGAAAGTAAAAAGAAAATAAGATCAAGGCTGACTCGTGTAATCTTTTTCAAAAAGGGTTTTTTTTTTCCTCTCTCTTGTTCCTGGTCAAAATTTGTCCAAATCGAAGCGAAATATTGTCGAGCCTGCCCGCCACCTCTATAAAACGGCCACTTTTCATTTTCCCCTTGCGTTTTTCCTATATAATTTAACTGTGTAAAACGGGCACCTGTCCGCCGCGGCCACCATATTTTAACACACAACCCCGATCACACTAAGTAATAACACCTGTCTTAGACGGCCACTTTTATCGACTCCATTACGTTTTGTCATAAATTTTGCATTGGCCCCTGGCGTTGTGGGCGAGCCGTCATAATCAATTCCCCTGTCGTTGTTGTTAGGTAGTCCCTCCAACCGATCATGTTCCGTAGGCCCCTCCCACTATTGACCAATAGGTAACAAATTTTCAGCTGCTGGTGAGGTAAGCGTGAGATCCCTCATAACCCATAAGCCCCGCCCAGAAATCATACACAAATCGTAAGTGAGATGAGTGGTCACTGTTTACCCAGTCTGTAACAAAATATCAATGGGCGTCAACATGAACTTGTGACGGAAGTGTCGCTCGTTCTGCGAGTGGTGGCGAACCATGTGTTTGCTTTTCCATAACACTCGGTCCTCCTTGTCTGACTCATTTCGTTTTATTGTCACCCATGCACTAAAGTAGCAACAAAAGGAAAAAAAAACAGCGAAAACTAAAACAAAAACAATGACAACAACAACAACAACAATGCGGCTACTTTCGGTTGGGACCTCGGAAAAGAATTATATTGTTTGTTTTCTCCATTTTGATCAGTCCTGCCTAAGACGCCCACCTGTCTTGTACGGCCTCTTTTCACCTTGAATGGGTGGTTGTCTTACACAGGTTCAACTGTATATGCTTTTGTGTATTTGAACTGTGTGTGTTTCTATGCAGGAGTTCTTAAACAAGCATATCATAATATTTTTAAAATTTTGTCGATATTTTTAAGATATTGTTGTGTGGCTGGCAGTCTGCTCTGTAGATGCCTTTGGTGCTTTGCTTTGAATGCCAACAGGAAAAAATCTCCCTTTCGGTTAGGCTACCGGACTCGTAATAGTGAGATTGCGGATTCGGGGGTTCGAGCCTCAGGCCCGACGTTGTGTCCTTGGGAAAGGCAATTTACACGAATTTTCCTCACTTCACCTAGGTGGAAATGGGTACCCGGCCATAGACTTGCACTGTATGCTTCCCAGGAAGTTGAGGTTGTTTCAGAATGCTCTCGGGTCTGCTGGGGTAATAGTATAGATTGTGAAGCACATAGAGCTTGCTGTTTAGCGGGGATTTGCGCTATACAAATGCTATCTATTATATTATATTTTCGGCTTGCTTGAATGTAGATGGTACTGTAATGAATTTGGGACTTTTTCAAAAATCTGATTTTCTTATTTTGTTTATTCATTTTTCAGAACGGGAGAGAGAGAGAGATTGGTTAAAAGAAGAGAGTTTCTGGTTTCCTTGTGTAGTCAGTGTGCCGCTAACGCCTTACATTACATCGTACTTTTGTTATGCAAAAGTCTTTTTTTATTTATTTCCACTACCCTTGTATGTTGTATTCTTTTCAATGCTGGCTCAGGAGTCAATAAACAAATATTTTTTTTCAATTTTATCTGAAATGAAAAAGTGAGGTTATATCATGTAATGAGCATAACTTCACTGCTTTTGACATGCCCAGTTTCAATTTACTACTTTAATTGGTTGGTGGGGGAAGGGCACATTTAATTTAACGCCCAGATATTTTCTACAGTCATTGTCAAGCTTTCTGTATACCTTCCTTTTTTTTCTCTCTCAATTCAGTATTCCGTCTATCCCAGCATATATGTAACATTTCAATTGCTCACATTTGTCGTTACCACTGTAGTTTTGTATACATTCTCAGTTGTACTTGCAGGTGAAACATTGTCTGTGGTGTACTGGTTACACGCTTCACCATTGCACACAGAGGACAAATTCGATTCCAAGGTTATCGAGTATCTCAACACGTCGTACAAGACATTGTGTATTTGTAATTTACTGGCAGAGTTGAAACAGCCTGCCTTGTGGATGATTTAAAATGGTTTGATTGTGGCACAAAATATTTTTCAACAGTTGCATATTACTATTTCGTGAAACTGTTAAATACTTCTTTTGGATCACATGGAACACAACCAGGGCAGGTAGCTTCCTGCTGGTATACATGCTGCAGGCTTTGAACTATATGACTGTCGAAGCCACGGCCTGGTTGGTTGTATATCTCAAAGAGTGCAGCAGGTAGTCCATGTAGTGTTACGTCGACATTCCCTCTCTAGCCAACTGTAGCTTTACGGGTCTTGTCAACTGTCTTTGACAACACACCCCCCCCCCCCCTTTGAATAAGTTTTTTTTTTTATTATTAGTCTCATCCGTTCTCATTTGTTTTATTTCACAGCCATAACTGCAAGTTTGTTGTTGTATCCTAATTTGTCACCAGATTTTTACTTTTGCTGTTTCAAAATGGTGGGGCTAGAATTGCCTCCACAGTACACCAGGTTGTTATCCATCTGACTTTTTGTCTCTGTGCAGTGTTGTGTCCTTATTGCACAATATTGCTAGAAAGTGTGCGGAGTTTTGATATTTTAACGTTTTATTATGTCGATCAAGGGAGTGTAAGCCATATCATGTAAGCATCATCAGTTATAGATTGAGAATAGCAGATGTGATGATCATATCTGTTGTCATGAAATGTTAGGTTCAGAGTAACAGACACTATGAAGTCAATGCTCATGAAATGTTCCAACTTACATACATCTCATGCACAATGGGGTTTTTTTATGTTTAATTCTGAAGGAAATAGGTCTATGGTAAAAGGGTGTTTTCCTGTGTCATTTTTATTGGACCATCTTCACAAAGAGAGAATGTGCCACTTACTTTACTTTACCATGCTTCTTGATCATACATTCCATTTTCAACATTTTTCCAGTACAGTTAGATCTCTTCTTCTTTTTTTTTTTGTAACACTGTATCAAATTATATTGAAGCTCATGCTTCTAAATAAATAAGCAAAATTTATATGTTTGTATATTTTGTTTTTATATTCCTAACGAGTAAATCTGTACTATTATATGTATGTTTTTTGTATTACACTGATTTTATTATACTTTGGACCATTCCTGCTTTGCTAGCCTGCCACAGGAGCACAGTTTGTTTGACGAATTTGGCCAACTTGTAATTTTCCTCTCAGCCCATTAAGTATATATAGTGTTGATAGGGGCATTAAACAAGGAGAAGAAGAAAAAAAAGTCTTAGCCCATTGTCATTATGGAGAATCAAGGGCTCCATTGAAATATTACTCAAATTTGCCTAATTTGGTCAAGTAGAGGAGTTAACTTTTCCCATTTTAAAAAAGCCTGCCCATGCTGATCTGTCATGATGTCATAATATTTTGGTTTGGGATTGGGGGGGGGGGGGGGGGGTTGGGTTGTTGTTGTTTTGGTTTTTTTTGTTTTTGGGGGGGGGGTTGTGTAGCTGGGCAGCAGTTTGCTTTTTAAAAAAAACTTTTTTATGGTGGCACTGGTCGATGTTAGAGGTATTGCTACTATTTTATTATTATTCTGCATATATTGTAAGTGCATAATGCTGCAGTTATTGTCCTGATACCTTTCTTCAATATTTTTCATCTGCATTGGAGCCTTCTGAATGAAAACTTTGCAGCATAATTTAGAACAGTTATATTATTCCTTCATTTTATTCTACACTGTGGGTACTGTCAACTGAATAAGACTTCTTCTTGATTTTAATAACCAATACAGTTAGGTTTATATCTTATAATTTGTATCAAATTTCTGGGCTTATATTTTCATACAATCACTTTTAAGTTTCTTATATTTTGATTATTTTCTTTACGACTCTAAGCTGAAAAGAAAAAAACATTTCGGAGTCGTATTTTTAAATCTTTTCTTCTTTTTTTTTATGTGTACATTTCATTGTGTTGGGTTTTTCTCTAATTTTTTTAATTACTTTTTATTATTGCTCAAACAACATCATTCTTCATGAATTTGAATTTTATGAAACATTTTGTCATCCATTAGAATGTGTAGTTCAATTCCTGTGTTAGATATTATACGTCTTCTCTTTTCTGTGAAGCAATGTGTCCGCCATCTCTCAGATGAAATTTCCTGAGTCACCTAGAATGATAAACGTTCTTGATTTATGACTTGCATATATATTTCATTTGCTCAACTAACGCAGAAGATAAAGTTAATGGTTCCCTTTTGTTGTCCCAATATATCTGTAGCTATTTTCCTTTAAATCTAAAGACAGAACAATAGAGACAAAGTGGTCTGATCTTTTGTGGATTGATAAATCAAAACTCGTAAAGCTTGCAGTGATAAGTCCCAAAACGTCCCTTCCCACAACCTGTTTGTTGTTCTATTGCTCTATTACTATTATAATTATTAGTGTTCAGAGCAATCAGTTCTGGCTGTCCTGTTCCAACATTTTTTCTGTGGTTTTAATTTTTAACCTTTACTTTCGGTGGGCTCTTTTGTTGGTGGGGGGGAGGGCGGGGTCAGAAAATATTGGCAAAGTTCTGTAGGATTGTTGTGTAAATATTTGCTTTTTTTTTTTTCATCTCCAAAGGTTGTGAACTGTGAGAGCCGCAGTGCTAAGATACATTGTCACGTACCGGTGTTTGTGCGTTTGAGAGTCCGGCCTATTTGTGGTGTGTGTGTGTGTGTGTCACAGTGTGTGTCACCGACATTTTCATCACGTTACAGTACTTAAAATGATGGTGTGTACTTGCTTTTTTGTCAGGAATGTCCTTCTTGTTCAGATTCCAGAAGTACCGAGTATTTAGATTGTTGGGGCTTTTTTTCCCCAGCAAAATCTCCCAACGTGAAATTGTTTCTCCTTCAATCTCTACAATGTGTATTTTTTTAGCCACAGACAGAAATAAAAGGAGCATCTACTCCCTTCTATCCCACCTTTACAATTCCCATGAGTATTGATCAGCAGGAGTGCAGTATATATATATAGGCTATTTTATTCAATCAAATCTGCCGATTTTTAAGTCCCATGATTTTTACCAGCACCTGTGATGTAGTTTGCCTTGCTAACAGATGGTGTGAAGTGGATTCCTATGTATGAAAGTTCATTTGTGTCACGACATGGTGAAATCAGGCGCTCAATAATTTTTGAGCATATGAAGTTTTTTTGGGGGGGAAAATACCCATATGTTTTGACAAATGTGGTTGAAAGAAGTGTGAGTCTTAGGTGTCAGAAGTAAAATTAACAAGAAAGTGGTTGCAAAAGTTAGGTGACTTCCTAACCTTTAGTGTCCTTGGAAACTTCAATTTTTTCTTTTTTGTGTCTTTGATCAACGTTTTTCAGTAAAATCCATGCAAGAGTAGTAGTTTTTTTTGTTAAATGGACATAAAAAAGCGTTGAGCCCAAAACAAAGAGATTCGATAAAAGTTGCTCAACAGGTGGAAAAAGGTCGGTTTCTTGTGATTTCTTTACTTTGATAAATGCCCGGTTTCATCATGATGCCACATAATTTTTTGAGTGTCTGTGTGTTGTTCTGCTGAGTTCACGATTCCACTCAGCTCAGACTTGACCCCCTCTCCCTTCTGAATTAAATAAATTGAGTCCATAGGGGCGTCTAAAACGTTACAATCAGTAAACAGTGATTTCTCATATTTGCTGCTGTCATTGTGGTGGTAGATTTTTATCTAGATTTTTAAATTTTTTAAAAAACAAAGTGCACTATCATTTATATAAACGTTTTGGTACTGCTTGTATTTGAAGAACTGTTTCTCACCATATCCAGTGATTTGTTTGACATGGAAACTCACTGTTGCTTTTTTCGTTTGTTTTGAGGAGTTCTGATGGAAAATTGAGGTGTTCAGTAACTGATTTTAGTGTCTCAGTACATCATGTATTTGTTGATCAAACATGACCACAGCTTACAATGAGAATGTGCTGCTGAAGGAAACCTTTTGAAAGACTTTAAGGTACAATGGGTGCGTATTGCTCACGGATGCCTTGCGTCAAAGTGGTCTTTGTTTTCTGGGTTGAATTCAATTTTTTTTAAATTAAAGAATTTTTTTTAGGGGGCACTTTTTAGAGAAATAAAAAGATGACTGGTTTACAAAATAGTAATGTGCTGCACAAAAATTGTTTTAAGATAAATGTGATACCCGACCTCACATTCCGTACATGCATGCTTTTTTTTTGGGGGGGGGGGGGTGATCTCCTGTAGGCTTTGAGTGAGAGGACTCTAGTAGCATTGAAATTAATCTTTTGGACAGCCATTGGGGAAATATTGGCATGGCAGAGGACACATTCATAGGTCATCAAAACCAGTGATTCTCTGGTAATACATCAATCAGATGTAAAAATCAGGTGAATGCGTCTTTATGTATGGCATATACACTAGTGATTTTCAAACCTACAGAAGCATGTAGGCCTATTCATGTATATCTAGCAGTAGTGGCCATTAGGCGTATGTAAAGTATGCTTGGCATGCTACTGTGGCCATTAAGCATGTGACTGCCACGTATCCACCGTCATCGCTCTCAACTCTTACTTCGTATTGTTCTTATTACTTTTGAACAAGAGCTAAACTGTGTGTTAAAAAAACTTTTTTTTGGTGGTATATTTCAACAGCCCTGTTAATTATTTTGCGACTATTGATCAAATTTCACGCAATATTCGTCCACCTTTTGAAATGAGGTTTTTTGTCTTTACGTTAAGTAAATAGACTGAATTGTCTGCAGACTGTTGCAAAATGTACAATATTTTTTTTGGTTTTCAATCAAATAAAAACAATTTGTATTGTGAGAAAAATGTGTACTCTTTGTTCTTTTTTAAGACGAACGCACACAATTATTGATATTTTTCTGTGTGGTGGTTGGCAGGTGCTCTGGTGTGATTTGCTCCTTTCTTATCAAATATTTGTTGTCCTTATCTCTCTTCCTCCTTTTCTTTACTCTTTAGTAACACCTCTAGTCTCCGGCACAAATGTGTTGCAAGTGCAGTAAAACCAAAGACCGTAAATACGATCTCTGGTAAAGCTCTAACTAAAATATAAACCAATGACATTATTATTTTCTCAGCTCCTTGTCATATCTCCTTGGTGAGCAAAATTTGTCAAGATTCTCTCCCTAAAAGTTATGGGGACAGTAGGTGGTTGGTTAGCGCCATTGGTGATCTGCTCTACTTCTTCTTTTCAGTGCTTCTATAAATGTGTGCATGTGCTGAGCAGGCTGATTTTTTTTTTTTTCAAATATCTTGATTAGTTTTAGATTTAAAGATACACCACATTTTGTAGGCAAGAGGACATGACCATCATTATAAAAAGGAGAAGATGGAGATGGATTGGACATGTTCTGAGAAGAGAACCAGACTCTATTGTGAAGACTGCCCTCCACTGGACACCCGAAGGACGTTGCAAAAGGGGCAGACCCAAAGTAACCTGGAGACGCACAGTAGAGTCTGAAATGAAGTCCTGGAATCATTCGTGGGGAACGCTGACCAAGATGGCCCAAAACAGACAGAGTTGGAGATCCCTTGTTGCTGCCCTAAACGCCAGATGGCGTAATGGGTAGTAAGTAAGTAAACATTTTATACCACGAGGTGTAAAAAACAAAGTTTGGACAAAAACGACTCTAACCTTGGTACATGATATATGTTGACTCAATTTCTAGAACAGTTTTAACCTTTGGTGAAGTACAACATGTTGCGAAAATAATTAATAAAAATAATATTTAGACTTGAAATATATAGAATTTTATCGATATTATGTTATCATTAAGAAATAGTTAAATGTGTGTTTACTTTCCTTCTCTCTATCTAACCATGTTCTGTTGTCTGTTTTCGTCTCCACTTTCTGCCCCCCCCCCCCCCCCACTCCCATTTGCCCCCTCTTCTGGGCTCCTGACTCTTTCTGAAGCCTTCCAACTGCTTCTTTTCGGCTCCTCCTCGCATCTGTCTTCCATCAACACCCCTGATCTTATGGTAGGTAAGACTAAGATCACGCAGCTAGCCTTCTCAGATAAGAGCAAAAAATCTCTGAGATCCCGTGTGCAAGTTGCGCTCGTTAAAGATCCCTTGGTGGCCCTAAAATCGATAAGAGTAGGCTTCAGCCCCCACCCGGGCAAAATTCCAAATTTCCTACCTACTCAAAATGTTTAATGTGTCCCGCGTGCTCATAATACTATGCAGTAGCGAGCGCCGTTAAACATCTCCCCCCCCAAAAAAGAAAGGTATTTTTTATGGAATTATCCCTTTTTTTTTACCAGACAATTGTTTGGCCGTTTCACCCTGTTAGCTCAAAAATAGCTTGTCCAACAAATGTAACCTTTCTCCAGGCACATACACAATTATTTTAAAATGTTCAAGTCTTTCTCCAAAACATGTGTCAGTTATTGCATAATTCTGTTGTGAACTGTACAACTCGGCATCAAGTGGGAGGTCCTGTTGTCCTGAACTTACAGGGGCAAACTGCGGTGAGGGCAAGAAGAAAGGCGTAACATGCGGACTGGAGACATTTTTTCCAAGCCGTACATTACCAAATTGAACCATCCACTCTGCTTGGCTTGTTTTATTTATTGGTTTATTGGAAAGCAGTTAACGGCTCACAAATATGGGAAGCGTGCTGACAAAATGAGTTACTTCTCGTATTCGAGTCCTATGAAAATAGACACATTATAACTCTTATAGGCTAAGTTTTAACAATTTGTAGTATGAAATAACAATAAAAGCATTTAGTACTTGATGAATACTGCATCAATAGAAAACCTAGAAATGTGTCTCCAGTGTCGATTTTTGGCCAATATCCGCATTTGTGGATTGTGAAAAGTAGCTCATTTTTCAGCACGCCACGCATATTATCTTTATCCCACTGTCCATGGGGATTCAGCCTACACAATGTGTACAGGATGTGCCAAAAAGATTGTGTGCGGTATTTGTTTTGGAAGGCAATACAGATTTTTGTCCAGTAGGGCATGGGTGGTTGACGGGTGCTCTCGTACGTGTGGTTGCTCCCTCCTTCCTATCAAACACATATTATTATTGTTATCATTTTTAGCTCTCTTACATGGTTTCTTTTTACGTACCTGGTACTCTCTCATAGTAATACAAACACCAAAGATTCTCTACTAGTGTAGACGAGAATCACTAACACCACTTATTTTCGAAGCTTATTATATAACAATTATCTAATTGTGCTACGATTGCCATAGAACTCTTAACTAAAATATAGATCAGACGAATGGGGCGCCATACACCGAATATATTTGAGTAAATGTGGCAATGGGTCTTTTTCTTAATCAATTTTATCCAGGGAAAAAAGCCCATAGTCATAAAACGTGTTCGGACTTTTCCCAGGGAGAATCATAAAAAGGAATTCATGTGATGAATAATTATGAGCATCGGTGATAACTCGTTTCATGAAGACCAACAATTATTGGCCTATTCTTAATTATATTGCAAGTATAGGCCTGTCTGATCGCGCATCCCTAACTAGTCATACACTGGGTCTCTTTGCCTTCAGCCCAACTGTTTGGCCAGTTGTTAGCGATGAAAGCAAATATGTCGGGGGAAAATCAATTAAAATCTGCATTCATTAACAGTAAAACGCAAGTATTGGTCGATAGAATGTGGACGATAAAGGCAGGGTGCGAAAAAATAATAAATGTGAAGAAACCATCCCACCCCACTTTGGGAGAATTCTGTCGGAGATGCCAAAGATATTATAAACAGAACTAGAGGTTTAGCTATGACGTCACAAGTGTCAAAGTGGAGGGGCCAGCCGCCATTCTGGAGAGGAATAAAAGCCCAGTCTGTACAGCAACATTTTTCAATCACAAATTAATGGTACTCTTCGAAGTCCTTTGATGTTGATTACTTTTTCATGCGATTTGTCTATCGTTAAAATGTACTCAAAGGGATTTTTGTGATTGTTTATCTTTAAATAAGCCAGATAATCTCCAAATAATGCAAACAGGGTCTTTTGCACGGGGGAGACCATATGGGTGAGTGAAAGTCTGAAAAAATGAATGAGATGGACTTGACGATCTCTTATTATAACAAAAAGCATAACTTTATTGAAATATTTTGCTTTGCGTCGCTCACACAGTATGTCTAGATTTGGCACTGCTTACCACGACAAGGCGCTCGTATATCGGCCCTCTGGAATCAGGAATGTGACTGAGAAGCTTCTAGAAGCTTCAGCTGCAACTCTAGCACACCTTTGAGGCTTGTTAAATGGAAAAGATTAACTGTCGATGTTGTTGGGAAGAGAAAATATAAAGTAGCCAACCAGTGTAAATATACCCACCAATAAGACCGGTGTAATATTCTGCCTCATTTGCGGAACCGATGCCAAACAACATGTGCAGCAGCAGCAGCAGCGGTTCATGGAAGATGGGGTGTTGTGTAGCCAATCACCATTGCCAATCAACGTCAATTTTATAAAATATTTTGAACGTTTAAGGTAATCTGGCTATTTTATCTAAGTGTTGCATTTTAAAATATTGTCGGTATAATATCATTATTTGTGCCATATATTAGACAACGTTATTTGGGTGTGCACACAGGATCCATGCAATGAGTGATTTACAGTATCCCAGCCTACAATTATTTGCTCATTTTGAGACAATAACGGATTTTAGGCTTTGCGTCAGTAGAAGGGAAATGTAGACAATATGACTTGAAAACAATCCATTTTGTAAGTATGAAATTGTCCTTTTTCTAACAAACTCAATTACTCGCTTTGTCTCCCTCCGCCCCTCCCCCACCCCACAATATGTCATATTATATATCTCTGTTCATTTATAGCCCACATTCATCTTAAATTTTATGATTTATGTCCCCAACAATCGGTCAGCAGGTACGCAGTGTGTATGAGTGTATGTTATAATATGACTAAACAACAATAGCAAATTAAAAAACAAACTTACAATAAAACTGAACTGAGCTTCAAACTCTACGAAGAACTAGGCGTTGCGAGGGACGCGCAAAATGACAGAGCTGTTTCTAATCCTCTCAAAAATGACGACAAAGCGAGCCGAGTGGGTGGTTGGCGGGTGCTCTGGTGTGGTTTGCTTCTTCTTTCCTATCAAACATCTATCGTCCTTATCCTTATCTCCGCTTGTTCTTTTTTATGTTTGTTACTCTCTTGTAACACCTCTTATCCTCTGGCGTTCATATGACCTTATGCAGTTGCGAGCGCCGTAAAACCTCTACTAAAACAAACAACAAAGCGAGCCGAGTAGGCCCGCAGAGCCACAATGGGTTTACGTAGGTGACGTCACAGCTACGACCTCTAGTACTATTATAACCTCTTTGGGAAGATACGCAAGGGGAGACTAGAATGAAAATTTGAAACAAGCGTGAACGAGAGTAACGTCGCCGGTAATAATAAATAAATAAATCGGGCGAAATGGAACCGTTTTATTGCTGCAGTGATATGAAGCGATTTTGAACACTTTAAGGCATCTAGATCTACTGAGTATGAATTCAGTGTCTTTGGATTCAGCAATGGAGTTATCAAGGTTAAGACATATTCTAAAATTTAAAAAATGTCCTCTTTGTGTTGAAAAACATCCCCTAAAAACGAGTGTTTGCGAGTTTTTACCCGTGATTAACCATGAGTGGGACATTAACTTACGACTTAGAAAATCAACTTCAGTAACGATTCCCTTCATTTTCATCCAATCGATTAGAATTTAGATTCTAGAGATTCTAGATATCTAGATATCTAGATCTAAAATCTAGATGATTATTTGCCGTCCGTAGACTTTAGAAAAAAAAAATTATTTTGCCTTACGATTTTTGAAGGCCACCTCTATTCTCTCCCCGGGTATATTATATGGTAGTATATTATATACGTATGGGTAACGATTTTGCATTTTTTAAAGTTATTTACTCATAATTATTCAATTCATTAGCCTAATGAATCTCAACACAATTTGATGTTCCCTCGTCTTAGTCCTAACCCTACCTAGCATGAGATACCCCTTTAAAATTTTGTATGACGTACCTGGTAGGCAAATGTCCATCATGAAAATGTGTAAGTAAGCCTAGCTCTCGGGTCTAATTTTTAGCAAAGAGTAAACTTACACACATCTCATACAAAGACCACGTTTCAAATGCTGAGGTACGAAAGAGAATCACCAACGCAGTGGGGCAGTATGAAGATCTACTGACCACAGTGAAGAGACGAAAATTAAAATGGTATGAGCATGTCACAAGATCCACAGGACTTGACAAAACAGTCCTGCAAGGAACTGTACAAGGAAAGAGAAAGAGAGGAAGGCTGAGAAGGAGATTGGAGGACAACATTACAGAGTGGACAGGAAAAACGATGAGTGACAATCTGAGGAAAGCAGAAGACAAAAATAGATGGCGAGAGCTGGTTTTCAGATGCAGTGGTGCCCCCACGGTTGCCCCAACCACGGGATAGAAGAAGAAGAAGAAAACTTACACAGAGGTCAAGGGTCTAGTCTACTTGTCTTTAGACGAACTGGTGTACCCCCGGGGCGGTGCCACTGACTGAAGTGTCTTTAGGCCATTCCCAAAGGGGACACATTTCGCGTTCTAATGCACAGTAAAATTGTAAATGTGCTGATCCAACAATGTCATGCTCATAAGTCATAACTGTGCTTTAACTACAACAGGGAACTGCTGCTTTTTCTTTCCTAATCCTTACTATCATCTTGTTCGTCTACTTTTTTTGTATGTTTGTCACACTCTTGTGACCCCCTACATGTATTTCCGGGGTACCTTGATAGTTGAAGCAGACTTTGTGCTGTTGAAGCTAGAGAGGTGAGGAGAGTAAGTCTGATTCCCTGTAAGGATCTCTCTGTTGACATCCACCCCTTGATGCTCATATGACCTTATTAGTTGCTAGCGCCGTAAAACCTCTACTAAAACTAAAAAAGACGTGAACACCACCCGAAAAGACTCTAAACTGGCAACAAATTTCACTATTTTACTTAGATATATTTGAAACTTTTTCTCTAAATTATTGATTATGGGTGAGTCGGAGGGAAAGAGGAAACTTGTGACACTATTGAAGACCCTGGGTCTTTTATGTCACGAGTTTGCTCTGAAAATCGGCATTGTTGGCTGTAGGAATGCATCCCCTAGCAACAAAGGGTTAAGTTGTTAACAACTCTAATACCCCGCTCAGATAATATTGTAATTGTAAATTGATAACAGCCATAAGCCTACTTTTCATACTTTTCACATTCAGATTAAGTTGCTGCGCAAGTGCAAGAGAAACAAGTTTCGAAATGAATCACAATATCAGCAAATTCTTTTGATACAGAGCTAACTTTTAAAACTTCTTCACACAGGTCCTCCTCTGAGACGGCAAGCTTTGGGCCGACCAAGTACAATTGGCGCATCCCTCATCATAGCCTCATTTTGTGCAACAACCTATTGGCACAGTTCCAAGAAAGTTCGAACTGTGATCTGATTTTACGTATGGGTATGAACCAGCTGGCAGTTCACTCATGCGTAATGGCAGCCTTCAGTCTCAAAATTCGCTCAATGTTGCCAGACTCTTTGCAAGGCAACTTCTGTCTGCGCTCCATTAATGTTCCTCACAGCTTAAGTGTGGTCGAAGTGATCGTGTCCTCTTTCTACAGTGGCGTGTTTACTCCGCCATGTGATCTCTTAAAAGAGATTTCCTCTGCTGTTAACTGGTTTCAAGTGGAGGACCTCCGCCCGACTGTTGAAGAATTTCTCAAAGCCAAAGGTTCAGAGAAAGTGGTTACAATGCCTAAACCTGAAATGATAGCTCAAGAAAATTGTACGTCAAAGCGGAAGGCACAGAAAAAACAGTTGAATGGTACAGTCACAAAGAAATGTATCCAGTTGTTGAAAAAGGAAACAATTGCTTCAGTAAGAGAAATGGGTGTTAGCAGGAAGAATCCTGACATGTCTCTCAAAGGTTTACGGTTGGGTAAGGTACAGAAAAAGTGTCTGAAGCAAGCTGTTGAACAACTAAGACGAACGGCTGAAGAGAACTGTGCAGAAACATTGACCAACAAGAAGTTTGTAGGAAATATGTCAGATGTGGATCACATGCTTCCTCGTGTTTGTCTTTCAGATTTGCAAGACATCATCAAACGAAAGAAACAAGGCAAACACCCAGTTGAGGAAAAGTCTCTCAGGCTTTTTACAGAGAAGGCAATTGTCATGGAGGAGGAGTCAGGTGTTCATAATGATATTCCACAAGTTTCTCTTGAAGTTTTGCCCAGCACAGAGATTAAAGCAAAAAACAAAGAGATTGGAGATGAGCAAGTAATGCCCAAGGTTATGGAAGAAGGAAATTGTGAGACATTTGAGGAAAAGGGTTCTGGGCCATCCACTAGTCACACTATTGTCACAATGGACAACTTAGATGGGCATGACCCGAGTCCTCGTATGTCTCTTGGAGACTTGAAAGACTTGATCAAAGTAGAGATGGTGGACTCATGTGAGGATGAAGACACAGCATGTGGTCTGCCTGTTAAGTTGCTTGAAGCTGAACATGATGTAAACACATTCTCTCCCCTTAATGAAAAACATTTAGCAAAAGGCTCTTCCAAACCTCAAGCTTCATTTAAAATGAACAACAATGTGGTGAGAAAGCAGAAAAGATCAGATGGGTTAAGCCAAAAGAAAGCAAATAAGGGGATCAAAGAGACTACAGAAATTTCTAAGAATGGCAGCATGGTAACACCTGTACAGGTAAGAACATTCATGAAGGAGAGTAGATTTTTGTAGTAAATACCATTGTTCTTTTTTTTTTTTACTTATAATGTTTCTTTTGTTTGTGTTTTAAAGTTCGTTCATTTTTTTGGGCCCATGAAGATATTTTAACATGGATGCTTATTTTAGCCACCATTTTCAGTTCCTCGATTGAAATTTTAAAACGCGCTTTCACATAATCATAATCTAGGAGGCAGATTGCTTTGACTCTGCTTGTCAGGGTCAACCTGGGCTGAGAGCAGTAAGAGGGATATCTTTCTGTGGACAGATATGTGCGCTATAAAAAAATTCCCAATGATAGCATGTAGCCTACTGGATTTACACCTTCTGAATTTAAACAGACTAATACCAATACCATAGATGCTGATTCAGCTTCCTACTAGGGAGTTTGTGTTTAAAGCATTTTTTTCCAAAACACAAAGTTTAGGACTTGCATGTTGTGCCATGTCATTTTAATTTTTTTAAAGACCCATGACACAAAGTATTCCCGATTTAGATAATTAAAATCTTTACTATGGTAATTTAAAAGCAGCTTCAGTGTATTCTATAACATATATATATGTAGAAACTGGTCACCCTCATAATATACCGAAGGCCTAGGAAGTAAGGCAATCCCCAATGTCCGGATCGGATGCGGGAACAACTTTTTACTCTGTTGTAGCCCCTCTAATCTTCAGCACTTCTTATATGACCTAATTGTGTTGCAAATGCCGTAGAATGCTTACTGAGACAAACAAATAATCTGTGTGTATTCTTTCCCTATCTCAGACATCAGAAGAAACCAGTGTGGACTCAGTGCTGGCAGAGGATGTGAAGACTGACTTAGATTTGTTCCTGAATGGTGAGAGGAAGATATCGTACAAATGTGACAAGTGCTCGCTGCAGTTTGATGACGAGTACAAACTCAATGAACACGTGCTGAACCATCCCACATACCCCTGCAAAATGTGTGACCGCGTGTTCTTTGTACGGCAGCACCTGACGCGTCACGTGAACACCATACATGAGGCGCAGCACATCCTTCGATGCCGGATCTGTCTGTACCTGGCGAAAACTCAGAAGGAACTTAGGAATCACTTTGCTACCACTCACCAGGATATGGCACCGAAACCGTTTTTCTGCAGTGTGGAAGGGTGCAAGTTCACCGCTTCACGGTTTTCGGCAGTCACTTTGCACCTGCACACCGTGCACGCGGAGACAAGAGAGTTTGTGTGTGAGCAGTGTGGCGACCGTTTCCCAACACAGTGTGCTCTAAAGAGACACATGCCATCATGTCTTCGTTTGGAACAATACTTATGCGATCTCTGTGGTCAGGGTTTCAATCAAAAGCCCAGCATGGCTGCTCACCGCCGCGTCGTGCATTTTGGTGAAAAACGGTACAAGTGTGAGATCTGCCCTGCAGCCTTCGGTCACCGGGCAAATTTTATGCGGCATTTACTTATCCATAACAACAGCTTCCCTTATGCCTGCCAGCACTGCAGCAAAAAATTCCGACACAGCAACTCTTTAAAGTCCCATGTGGAGACCCAGCACAAAAATTTAGACGATGCTGCTGAATATCTGCTTCAGTACAAAAACAAAACACGTGGAGGCTCCAGCTATAAACGAAAGCTCAAGTCTCAAGCATCAGATCATTTCTTGTCCACCCTCACTACCTCTGTCCAAAGGTCATCACACATCTCACCCCACCCACTCTCACATGAGGACAATGATGCTGAAAGGCTTGTGGCGAAGGATTTGGAAGAAGTCTTACCATTGTTGACAGGTCCCGGGACGTTTTTGGTTCCTCACAATCAACCTCTCCCCTCGCTCTGTGCTCATGTGAAGCAGTAGTTAGAAATATGCTTGTATGTTTGTTGTATTGTATCACATAGTTTTTCTGCTTTTATGTTAGTATGAAGGAATGTTTTGGGGCCCTCAAAGTGATACAGGTACTGCTGCCAAATCACCTTTAAAAGAAGACTTTAAAGTATTATTCTCTCTGTTCTCTCTCCATAGAAGCACTTCAACTTTAATTAAAAAATTGCTGCATTTGTGTGCATTTCTGTCTGTTCCATTTTTGATTGAAGAGCGAAGAAAAAATCTTCATTGTCTTTTTTTTTCTTTCTTTTTTTATAGCTCCAAAATATCTAATCATCCTTTTTTATTGATTTGTTTTGAGTGGTGGCACTGTTTGATTTCTCTCAATCGCAGCAAGTACTTGGTGAGCTTACTGCCCTGATTTTCACAGGGACACAGCATCACTTTTCACTCGATTCTGTTACTTTTACTTTTAGTTAGCTTGACTCAGCATCCCGTCGGAGCTCCCAGGCTCAGGGTCACAGGGTTAATGAACCCTGAAACGACTGCTAGTGTCAGATAAGAAGTTCACATTTTTGTCTATGAATGAAACTATATAACTTCTTCCCCATCCTACACAGCGAACCATTACACTGATGTACTAGAAGCTCAATGTCTTGAGATTTATTCTGCATTTAAATGGTTGATTTCTGTTCGTTAGTTTTTGTTGTAGACAAGTGTTTGTAGAGTACCCAATTTGTCCTATTTTAGTTACATACTTATAAATAAATGATTGTTTATTTGATAATGGCTCGACAGATCTTTCCAAAATCTGTATTAAACTGACAAGGAATACCATTTCTTTTACCTTGAGAAATCTTAAATCTGCTCAGGTAGTAATAATAGTCAAGTTATAAGAGAAAAAGATGCACATCTGAATTTTTTGACTGAAGACTCAGGGTTGGCTCTTGTTTTACCATTAACAAGAGAAAAGCCCTCTGCGTATGTTCATGAATCACGCTGTGCCTGTGGCGGCCTACATACAACTAAGAAAGATATATATTTATTTTTCGATTTTAAAAAAAAACCCACAAGTCTTTAGGCCATTCCCAAAGGGGGGACATTTCTCGTTCATGCACAGTAGAATTGTAAATGGACTGATTCATCAATGTCACGCTCATAACTGTGCCTGATCTACAACAGGGAACTGCTCCTTTTTTTTTTCCTAATCTTTACTATTATCTTTTTTCCTCTACTTCTTTTGTATGTTTGTCACACTCTTGTGACGCACTATTTCCGGGGTGTCTTGATAGTCGAAGCAGTCTTTGTGCTGTTCAAGCAAGAGAGGTGAGTAGAGTAAGTCTGATTGAATTCCCTGTAAGGACTTCTCTGTTGACATCTGCCCCTGGGCGCTCATATGACCTTATGCAGTTGCGAGCGCGTAAAACCTCTACTAAAACTAAACTAACTACTTGTTCATAGAGAGACTACAGGGTCATTTTTATAAAATTTCAAGAAAATATGCGAATTGTATTAGACACATGAAGTTGTATGTGGAGGAATCATTTCTTAGCGAATTGTGTTCCCGATGGATAGTGTCGTAAAATTACAGCTTTGTATTATCTGTGCAGATACGATCTTTTCTGAGTATCTCCATCACAATGTTATGTCATTCATATTTCAAAAGTTTCTCATTTTTTGTCGAGCCGTTTTTTTTTTTCAATACATTTTTTTTCATACACACTTGTCCTAAAAATTCTCAATTTAGCAATGCCGACTTCAGCGCATCTTACGAAATAACCAGACAAGTTACAATGTCCGTCCTTTTTTGCGTCTCGAGCAGAAATGCGTGCTTTGAATGCAATAAATAATAATTACCATATATGCAAGAATACACCTGAAATTTTAAGTTGAAAAGTAGCCTACCCAAAATTAAGTCAGCCAAGACGGAGCGGCAACAGGGAGCTGACCCCTGTGACCTCGACGTGATAAGGCGCTAGGCAGAGAACCATCGCTGCTACTAAAAATTCCACTGGTGTGCCCCGAGGGGAATGCTGTTCTATATGTACAATGTCATTTTAAAAAATCAGGTTGTCTTTATTTTTTTTGTCCATTACTGAAATTGTTGTTTTAAGAATTGAAAATTGCAAAGGTAAAAAGATTGACATTGGCCGAACCTGCACATTCTATTTGGGGAAGCTGCTAAAGACGTTCTTTTTTGCCTTGTTGTTATTTTGCTCATCTTTCTACATTGAAGCTGAAGATTACATTTAACTTGGCATTTTACCAGATGTTTTCTTCGCTTTTTTAAATGATTGTTTTGCCTTTATTTCTTTAATTTCCAATTTAGATTTTTTTTTTCCTTGCCAGGGTTGTATACCTTCGTATTGATTTAATTTTGTGCATCGTTATAATGATTGTGACTGATTTTCATGGCATTCAACTACTGCAATCAAGTGTTGTGACTTAACACGATTTATACCTTGACTTTTACACGACATGATTTGTTCAGCCTTCATTTGTGTCACGGCGTGGGGAATCGGGCGCTTGTCAATTTTTGGCCATTTGGAGGTAATGATATCATCTTAAAGTTAAAGCGTGTTCATTTGTCTTGCATTTGATGAAAAAACTGTCCATGCATCTTGAATAGAGGTCGAGGTATTTCTGATTGAAGAAGGTGGGGGTCACCTGGTTTTAGAGGTAAACTTATCAAGATGATGGCGGCCTGAGTTTGGTAACTTCAACAGCTAATGAGTCCTTGGGTACTGAAATTTTACATTTTTTGTGTTTTTAATCAACATTTTTCAATAAAATCCACACAGGGAATATTCTTTAATAGTCATAAAGGGTATTGAGTCAAAAAAAAAAAATTCTATAAAAATTGCCTATCCAGCAGAAAAATAATGCTCTCAAACACAGTCATAGAGTCATGTTGGTCAGAGGCAATGAGGAGAAATTCTTTTGGGTGCCTCCATCTTTCTGTGGAGAAGTGCCCACCCAACCTGGACTAACCATGGCAGGCTGAGTTGAAAAAGCTGTACCCCCACCCATGATCTCTAAATTTCTAAATTATGTCATTTTAGGCATGCTGGTTCTTTCATACTCAGGGGTCTCAATGTTCCAGGAAGAAAGAAAATGTTGTGATTTACAAAATTATCTCAATATTTTTTTCTTTTTCTTGTTGCTATAATTTAGGTGTTATAATATGTCGGTCATCTTGGTGAAAACAGGCGCTAGTCAAAATAATGTAATCAAAGAAATCTAAGGCATTTTTCCACCAGTTTGGCAATTTTTATCGAATTTTTATTCTTTTACTCAACACGTTTTATGTCATATAAAACACACATTTCCCTGTGAATTTCACAGAAAAACGTTGATGAGAGGCATAAGATATGTAATATTTCAGTTTAAAAAGACTCTCAAGCCATCTTTGAAGTTACCGAATTTTGGAGGCCATTTTTTTCGTTAATTCACCACTGACCCCCACCTCCTTCAATTGCAAATATCTCGACTTCTATTCAAGACAGATGGTTCTGTTTTTCATTTAAAGCAAGGCAAATAATTAAATTTTTTTATTATAACTCCACATGCCCACCCAAAATTCCCCCCCCCCCCCCCCCGCGGTCGTGACACATATAATATTTCTAATGTTAGCTTTGAAAAAACTTGTAGTAGTACGTAGACTTTATGACAATTTCTTACAGTCTGCACCTTACTGTTAAAATAATACACCCCTTTGTCTTTCTGTAGATGATTTGAGAATTGAATTCTGCATAAAATGTCATATATATGTGTATCTTTCTTTTTAAGGAGGGCAGCGGCACCCCGAAAGTCCCGATTCAGCTCAAAACTATAGATTTTAAGTTTAAGTTGTAGGCATTTTTAACTTCTTCAGCCTCTCTTACAACTATTTCATCATATAAGAACCCCATAAAGCCTTATATTTCTTCGCATATCAGGCATGTTTGTCACCACCATTTCCTCATAAAGTTCATCTTTTATTTTTCTTTATCGCTCGTTTTCTTGAAACGTTTTTTTTCTGTATACTTTTTTAAACAACTCCACCATTTTTCATCCAATCTTCATGAAATTTTCACAGAATGAAGAAAAGATGTAATACTAAAACTTTATTTGATGAATTTTTTATATATATATATGGAATAGTTTTTTGTTGGTAGTGTTTGGATCGTGGATTTTCTCTGATTTTTTGCAAACGTGAATACTTCATTTTCTAGTCCATTTAGGAAAATTTCATCACTCAGATTTGTAGATCTATTGTTTGCCAAGATGCATACAAAATCCCAATTTATATCCATTAAAAAATAAATGTAGTATTAATTACGTAAGAAATGTCACAAAAATCCAATATGGCCACTGTATCCTTGGAAACAAATTTTTTTCCCTCAAATTTGAATGCGGATTTTAAGACTCCTTACTATTCTTGTTATATTGTGAAATTTGGTAGCATTGGATCCACTAATAAACGAGATAGCCTTCAGCTGCTGCCCCCCTTAAAATTGAGTTTTGATTTTGTACATCATGTTTTCATGGTGAGCTGTACACGAGTAAGTATGTTGCTGGCAAATTTTATCACTTTCTGCATGAAAGTGATACAAATGTACCACAAGCCTACTTTATTTTCCATGGCTTACATTAACAGGCCAACAAGGATCCAGCACCAGTGATAGAGTGGTGATACAGAGTAGAGTAACTTCATGATGTTCTTACATGGTGTTCCAGAAATTATTGTTGTAGTGCAATTGATGAGGGGTTTTCTATGTCCCATTAATAGTTCACTGGACATCTCTTGTCACTGTATTTTGTTTTGATGGATCTTGACATCAATGATTCAAGATACTGTACATGTACTCCTTTCTCACCATCAATTAAATTAGATAAAGTTTTCAAGATCTTTTTATTTTACCTTAAAAAATCTTCACTGACCCTGTTCTCTCTATCAACAAACAGAATCTGCAAACAGCATTCTAAACGTCAAACAAAATGTTCAAACCCTGTGCAATGCTTAATTATTTTTAATACCTGTTTTATTAAACAAAGGGCTAGCCTTGTTCAGAGACATCAAGTCTTCAGGTATTCAGGTCCTGTTCAGTTTGCATCAAACAGACTCTTTCAAAGTTTAAAACTTTAGTTTTATTAGAAAATTATCTTTTTCAAGGCCTATTTGATTTAGATCTAGATATGATGGGACAAGAGTCTTGAAGGATCAAAATAATATACAGATTTTAAAGCTCCTATTTACATCAAATAAAATCTTAAAGCTCTGTTCATTTCATTTTATGTTTTGTAATTAGTATACCTATGTTCTTCTCTTGAGCTAAAACTCAAACAAACTTTTTTTATTTCATCAGATTAAAACCTTGAAGCTTCATACTGTATATATTTTTCATTTAAAATGGTCTTAAAACTTTCTTTATTTAATACAAAGTGTCTAAAACTGTGGGGGGAAAAAAAACCAATAAAAGAAAAAAAACGCTCTGATGTCCCATAAAATTTGTGGAGCATTTTGACTTAATTTTAGTAAACTAAGATCAGAAACAAGTTAAGTGATATTATCAGACCATCGTCTCAATAAATATATATGGTTAACTTCATAATTAGTTTGTAATGTTTGATCATTTAATTAGTCAAAATAGATGTTGTGTATTACTGCTATTGTCTTTCATTTTTTTGGTACGTTTTAAAACAAATAATGTTTACTGTTGTTTTCAGTTTTTAATTAAATAAATCTGGTCAGGGAGCCAAATTACACAGTCGACCTTTTTTGTTTTCATTTGCAACTGTATGTTTTTATTGAAAATATATTATTAGATTTTAATAGTATCACTGGACTCATTATAACTTGTATTTTTGATGACGGCACACTATTTCAAAATGTGCATGCATGTATTTATATATATATATATATATATTACATTGGGCGAAGAGTGGGTGGCTGGATAACACCATTGGTTGGTTTTACTACGGTACTTTACTTTCCCTCTGTAGTTTCTGCCCACCTGTCTTGATTTTTCCTCTTCACTACGTGACGATTACTGTGTCCATGTGTTTCTTTTTACTCAAACAAACTAAGCAAAGTCGGCTTAGAGGAGAAAACGCTCCTCAAAGGTGGGGCAAAATTCATATCTCGCTCGAATTTGAACTTTCTTAATTTCTTTTTGCCAACCAAATGAACAACTGCTCCTACATCAGCATCTACACTTAAAGCGCTTTGCTGTCGTAGCGAGTTCGATTCCTATGTGGGGAGGGGTGGGTTTTTTTTCAGCCGAGTGTCTCCGTCTTCTTTCCAGCCCAGGTTGTCCTGACACAGGGTCGAAGTCGAAGCAGTCCGCCACCTAGTAACCTGACCTGACCATCAATGATTTATTTATAGAGGCACCAGCCATCCATGTCCAGGTGCTGTTTTAGCCTCTTTTTCCTGTATGCGGATTAATAATCTTTTTGCCAATTTATTGGTTCGCCACCTACTAAATGATCAAAATTGTGTCAATAGTGATTGAAATGGAAAACATCCACATTCACTTACAACATCACTGACCCTGTCTGTAGCATGGGGAGGGTTAATCCTTATTATAATACATGCAATTGATATTATAATAGAACATAAACAGACTTGATCGGATTGTTAGGAAGTTGGTTCCGCTTCTTTCCCTTCTCTCATTTTCCTACTCATATGAAAATATGTTTGGTGTTTTGCGCCTTGGCACTTCGCTGCCACCAAGTAAGCAGGCTCGGGCCGCGGTTAGGAATGATAGGCTATCCCACCAACAGGGAGGAGCACAGCTCACCCACTGGTGGAGTGCCTCTCACATGCCACAACCTTAAAGCTCACAGGTATAGAGATTCTATGTAACATCTTTTGTTTGTAAATTGTACACTACAGGCCTATTGTATCTCTACTGTGTCTTCTCTCCAGCTCTTACCTACTTCCATTGTGCAGATCAATTTTCTAAAATGAAGAAGTACCCGATGTCCCTCTATGAGTACTTTTACTACATGCATTACAGTTGAACCTGCTGTAACGGCCACTTAAGACAATCGCCTGTACATTTCCCATTCATCCCCCTCCCACCCTGCCCCCTTACCTGTCCCCTCAGAATTATGCAAATTTAGTTGGCCAAATTATGCAAGAAAAACACAAAATTATGCTAGTTACCGTGACGCCATTCATGACATGTTTTGCTCTTTTTCAACAAGAATTGTCATGTTTTATAAACAGAAGAATTGAAAGCTGGGCATGTCAGTATCAGTAATGTTTTGTGCATTTGGAAAGAAAACAATACACATCAGTCAGACAAGAACAACCAAAAAATATAATCTTTGTAACTTCCAGCTATATAGAATAAAGGGAAGAAAAATGTTTAAAAAGAAAAAAAAAAAAGATATTTGGATCTCTGATGCTGGCACGTCACTAAAAGAAGGGACACCTGTCAAACATGAAACATCAGCAGACATGAGAACAACTTTTGATGGATTGAAAAATTGAACAAGCTCAAGGAACAAAATCCCCAATATTAAAACCCCGGAACAAAATCCCCAATATTAAAACCCCCAACTCCGAAGATTTTCTAACAAGGGAAGTAACCAACTTATCACTTAAATGAGATTTATTACTTACTGTGGCTACTTCCCTTTAGTCAGACGGTGAGGTGTTCGGTTAATTACATTGTTTTGTGACAAAATGCCCCCCCCCCCCAAAAAAACCGAAAAAAAAACCGAGTAAATACACGGGGAATCTTAAAGTATGCAAATGTTGCTAAATTATGCGCCCAATCCCATAATCCGACGGGGACAGCCTTACATTTGTTCCCTGACATGTACAATGTTATTTATAAAGACACAGCCCAGGACGTCCACGTGTCTACTAAAACAACCTCTTTTCTCCGTGGCATTAAGTGGGAGTTTGACAATTTCGACTATTATGTGAATGCGTATTAATAGCATTATGTGGTGTCAAAATTTCTTCTATGCTCAAATGTCTCTTCCTCAGGCTGGGGAAGGGGTGGGGGGGGGGGGGGGGAGGGCGCCTCTGGTAGGTCCTACCTCTTTATTTTCCCTGTCTGTCTTACATTTTCCTCAGCACTAAATGACCGTCATTGAGTCGATGTGCTTCTCTTCTTTACTGAAAAAATATACATCCTCTTTCTCTGCCCTGCTTTTACTTTTAATCTTATGGAATGCCACCTGCTCCTGGTCTTCAAATACCCCCTCTCCTTTCTCTCTCATCTGATCTCGTGTGTGGTTAGCGGGCGCTTTTGTGACGTTGTGGTTCGCTTCTTCTTTCTTATAATTAATTATACCAGTACATTTTGAACACATATTTGGAGGGTTCAGTGAAGGTTGCTATACTGGTTGGTCCTACTTATTTTCTTTAGGGTCCATTTATTGTTTCTGTCTCACCGTTTGTCTTTTTTTCCCTTGCTCTCGCGGCCACTAGCGTGACACGATCTCCTGTAAAAACGACCACTTCCCATATGGGGGGGGGGGGGGGTTCCTGTTTTTTTTAACGTAAGAGGTTTTTCTCAGAATAAAGTTTCCCTCCTCCATAAAATCAAAAGTACGCAACCGACAGCCACTACATTTTGTAACGTAATGACATTATGTATAAGAAATCTCAACGCCAAATTGCATGTGCATTGGTGACGTGTCAAGTGCGGTGTTCTTGTGCACTTTGTCCAAGGCAAATTCGAGGAAAATGGCAGAGCAAAACATTGGTGTAACCTTCTCTCTCTTGCTACGATGTCCGAGTTGTGATCAAATTTTCAACTCTTCTTGTCAAGTCTGAAACCCGTGGTGATCTACTCAAAGTAAAAGAAAATAATGCCTCTTTAAAATTCAAACAGTAAGGAAATGGATCAGGGAGGTTGAAGGTGGCAGGCCTGACGTGAATGATGAAGTGCACACAGAAAACACAGGCAGAGAAAGGTGACGCACATTGGGGGGGGGGGGGGGGGTTCTCGACATGAGTGGCATCATACTTCTGAGCTGGCTAGTCACGCCTGGTGTAACTGTCAATGGTGAGTACTACAGGCGCGTCCTCAAAGACAAGCTGCGACCAACGATTCGGAAAAAAGACCCGCTTTGCCTGAAGACGGTGTCATCCTGCATCATGACAACGTGCCTGTTCACAAGTCCAGAGTTGTGAACGAGCTTTTTGAGGGCTACTCGTGGGAATTGTTGGAACACCCGCCCTATTCGTCCAATCTCGCCCCATGCAACTTCCAGCCTTTCCCCAAGGTGAAAGAAATGCTGCGAGGTCGGCGATTTGAGGACGAGGACCAGATTCAAGAGGCTATGAGAAAAGCACTCCGGACTTTGGATAAACGACCACTGACCACTGTCTTTGACCGCTGCGCGTATACATCAACTGGAGAAATCTTGAACTTAATGGTTCCTACATTGAATAGGTTTTTGAATAGGCTTTCTGTTCACTCCAAATACCAGGTGATTTATAATTATATCATGTGAGGACAGCATGACAGGGAAACTTTATTCGGAGACAGACCTCGTAATACTGAAACTGTTTAGTAAGGCGTCCACCTGTTGATTTATCGATACGTGTAACCGGACCATTAGACTACCACTGTACTTCTCCATGACTGGTGACCGTAGACAATTTAATTTCGACTGCAAGGTTCGGCCACTTGGTTTCAGCGTCAACAGCGCAATGGACTTAATCCTAGTAAAAACTTAGCTTTCAGCAATAGGGCAACTTACTTTCTCCCTTTAGTGAAAGTTGTGGCCGTGCTCCCCGGCGACAATAACAGGACGGCTAGGACTAGGACCGATGTGATATTCCTGCTTTCATCAACATTGCGTTCCTCACCCTGGGTCAGGATATAGACTAGAGGTGGGCAAAATCCGGATAATCTATAAGGGTAACCGGATAATTCTCAATGAAACATTATCCGAATTCAGACTCTTTAACTCTCTTGCCTGACTCGTTCGCCGAAGTGGGTGTAACCAGTTTGTTAAAGTGGTTCTAACCCATTTGCCGAAGCGGTTCATGTCATATTATTTGCCGAAGAGGTCCACTAACATATTATCTGGATTTTTGCTAAAGCGACTCATTGCCCAGCCCTAATATAGACCTCTAACAAACACTTTCCACTTTTCCCTATCCTGTTGTAGACTAGACAGGGATTACATTTGCATACACTGTGACTAATGATTAACAAATGGGATCATTTTAATTACCTACAAAACCTTTTTGCTACAGATTAATAAAGATTATTTTCTACCGATTTATCAGGAGCAGACCCGACTGCTAACACTCAGCGCCACTTTCTTTTTCCAGTGATATATTTTGTTTCTCCTCATCTTTATCTTCTTTTTCTCTAGTAGGCCTACTTTATTCATAGTCTCATAGAGGTTGACTAGACGTAGAGATGACAGGCTACAATAATAATTGCATAGTTATACTGTATGTAACGCAATATCCTTGCTCCTCAGAGTCTACAGCGTGCTCTGTGCGGTTTCGAAAAGGAACACACATAGATACCCTCTTTTCGTCCAATAATTTATTCCTATTATTATTATTCAAACTTTTGCCACCACACAGGGAGACAATT
>NW_004797516.1:773629-792637 GCF_000002075.1 Aplysia californica | reverse complement strand
GCAGACAACAGAACATTGCTAGAGATCAGGAAAGGAGGTGAAAGGAGACAATTTTAGAGAAGAAAATGTTTTGGTCGCTACCCGGAATCGAACCCGGGACCTTTGAATGAGAGGCCAACACCTTACCTCTAGGCCACGAGAGCCCCCGAGAAAATGCTTTATAAGTGACAGTCAGATTGCTAACTGTTGGTTTGTTCTTAGATAATACAATAAACACATTATCGTAATAGTAATAAATAATTATATATTAAAATTTATAAAAGCTTGAAATTGTAATTAACAAATCATCGTGTTAAAGCCTCGCATTACCTACTCTTGCAGCATACCAATTTAAATTCAAATGAATTCTGCATCATCTGACACATTAATAGTTCATCTATGTTAAGAGAAGCCCGAGATATGGTCACTTAAAACTGACCTTTAAAAAATCAGGCTTGGCAAAATTGTGCGAAATAAATGAAACATAAAATTTTCTTCGCGTTTCTTTTGAGGAGCATCAGTATTGATAGAATGGACATACATTTAAAATCCAATGATTTGAAAGGAGTATTTTGTATTGCAACAAACAATATATTTCTATTTTGATATTTTGTCACGAAACTTTCAAACAAAACGGTAAATAGAGTAATCACAAATGCCATGCAAAACTTTGACTTAAATATTACATGTTCCCATTGTTATTTTGCTTAGGAACCATTCGTTTTGTATAGTGCTCGAACCGTTTGGGTATCAACTCTGTTAGATTTTAGACATAATTATCCGTCATTTCATCCCAAATATCACAGAGAGTTACAAAAAAAAGGGTCTGAATTCGGAGCAAGTAGCTTTTCTTCAGCTGCTCTTTCATGGTACTTCACTCATCACATACCTGTAGGAGTCACAGCGTGGCTATTTACTGGTGACCACTCCAACGTCGCTTTGATTTGGTTTTCCAAGAATTATCTAGTGGCATTGGCCCTGTAAGAAAGTTCTTTGCTATACATGGAGATGACTACCCGAATGACACCTGGACAAAAATACACCTGGACAAAAAAAAGGGTAAGACATGACGTTCCAGCACTTAAGGGATGTAGTCCACTAAACTGCACCATCCAGTGATTCTCATGAAGACGGTTATGTTCATGCCACACCAGACCACGCAAAACATGGCAGTTTTGTGGGCTCATTTCATCCCTGACAAATGATTATGTCCAAAATCTAACCAACACAGTTCATGTGCAAATTAAAAAAAGGTTTCGTGACACGAAGTCTTTAGCTTCTAAACAAAAACTTCATTAGATCTAATACTAATGAGCACACGTTATGTTAAAACTTAAATCCAGGTTTTTGTGCGATATTTGTAACTGCTTTGTTCTCCGATCTGAAAATATCTCCAGAAGATGCTGTTCATTGCAGAGACAATAATATTCTCTATTCATTTAATATTCATACATGTCCATTCCACCAGTGTTGGTGCACATAAACATACACATGTGAACACACTTTTGTTTTTGTCTGATTTTGCACAATTTTGCCAAGCCTGATTTTTTAGGTCAATTTTGATGGCCATATCTCGGGCGTCTCTTAACATAAATGAACTAATAATGAAGGTCCGACTCCTTTTCTTAAAATTCTATCTATCGCATCTTATCTGTTTATATTGCATTTTCCCAGCATTATACGACCATACTTGTTTCGGTGTACTTCTCTTTACCCAAACAAGCAAAGCAATTAAACATTGCATACAATTAAATTTAAGAGCCGATTGTTGGTGGCTGCTCTGGTGTGGTTTGTTCCTTCTTTCCTAAAAAACACCTATCGTTCTTATCTCTCCTTCTTTTTGCGTTTGTTACTCTCTTGTAACACCTCTGATCGTCGGGCCTTATGTGATGACCTACTTTTGTTGTAAGTGCCGTAAAATGCTTACTAAAACTTTTTTTAAAAATCACATTACATGTAGGCCTATTATTTTGCGCCCTAGTACTAGTAGAGGAAAGGTGGCTGTTGTGCAAACGTAAATGATAGATCTATCATAACAGATCAAAATATGTAACGTTTAAAATATTATCATTTTGTAATTCTTTTTCCGTTCGCAGAAGTGCAAAGTCACAGCTAACTCCGAAATAATGCACCCGAAAAGTGTATTGTAACTATCAACAATGGTCAGTCACGCGGCCTACTTTCGATTTTTCATCCTGCACGCCTGCCTCCGATGAGAAAGCACGCATTCATTCAGGCGTGGTCACTCACAACCTGTTGGATTCTTATTCTAGAGTGATTCCCCTTCCTGTGGACTCTGGTCACTGGTCACGGGGAAAACGACAGAATGGTTAGTGCGTCGTATGTTGGTCCTATGGCAAATACATGTATAATAATCTAAAGGTTTAACGCCCCTTTCAGTGCAGTTACGTATTGTAATATGAGGCATTGTGTCCGTTTTACCGGTACATTAGGAAGCCCGCCACCTAAAAGATCTAAATCGTGTCAATGGAGGCGTAAAAAAAAATACATTGGTGAAAAAAAGGAAATAACTTTTTGACATTTCTTGAGGGGAAGGGGGAGAGGGGTCAATGGGGGAATGCAGTACGTGTTAAACGGTCTTTTGTAAGACAATATCTTGTAAAAACAGCCACTTGTGGTTTTGTTGTTGTTGTTGCTGTTGCTGTTGTTGCTGGGGTTGGGGGGGGGGGGTAACGTTATAACATGACGTTGCGAAAGACTTCCACCTGTCAAGGACAACCACTTAAATTCTTCTCCACAATGGGTGACCGTCTTAGACAATTTCGACAGAAAATAACTCAAGGGTCGTAATCCTTGTAAATACTTAGCTTTTAGTAAAAGCGTAATTTTCTCCCTCTAGCAAAAGTGAGGCCTTTCAGAAGTTAGATGGGAGGGAGTAGGTTTGATCAAAAGAGGTTCCTAAACAATTGTTGGTCTATATTCGGGAAGAGAAAACCCTTGAAAAAGTAATACGAATTTTATTTAATGAAACAACATTTAAAAAGCATCATAGGTTATCGGCGAGTGTCAGAAAGAGTCATTGTGGCTATATTATTATAAATTTCAAGGAAAAACTAAAGATAAATGTCATCCAAGTACTACGCACCAACATCAGAGAATGACTGCGAGCAAGTAGTGACCTTTTATGAAGACCTTGATAAGGCAATGAAACAGCTAAAATCACAAGATTAACCAGGGTCATGGGGGATTTTAACGCGAAATTAGGAGGCACACGTATAGAAGAGTTGGCCCATGGGGATTGGTTAAAGTGAATGAACGTGGCGAGCGACTGATAGAATGGTACAGAGAAAATGATTTTGTGATTCCAAACACCTGGTAGGAAAATCACTCGAGAAGACGATACACCTGGAAGAGTCCTGGCGATAGAAGTAGAAACCAAATAGACTTCATACTCATTCAGAAATGTTTTAGAAATGCAATAAAATTGTCTAAATCGTGACCAGGAGCAGACTGTGATAGTGGCCATATACCAGTCGTGTGTAAAATGACGAAGAGACTGAAGAAACTTAAAAAGTCAAAGTACCAACGAGAATTTGACGTAGATCTTTTTAATGACAAATAAAGAACTGAAAGAATGTTTCTGTATAGATGTAAACAAGAAATTCCAAGCTCTGGAAAACATTACTAAATCGGAAGAACTCTGGAGGAAAATGAAAAACTCATAAATGGAAGCTGTGGAATAAAATATCTCACCGAAAGCTAAAAAAAAAAAAGAAAAAAGCAAATTGAAAAAATGGAAGATCCAGGACATATTTACGTCCTTCTCTTCTCTCCCTCTTGTTTTGTGTTTGTTATTTTCTTGTAACATCTCAAATCTCTATTACTTACTAGACCTTCTTGTGTCGCAAGTGCCATAAAACACTTAATTACACTGAAACAAACATTTATTGACAAAGTCAGTCATTGCTAGTGAGTGGTTGGTGGGTGTTCTGGTGTGATTTGCTTTTTTTTTCCTGCTAAACAACTGTCGACCTTTTCTTCCCTCTTTTTTGTGTTTGTTACTCTCTTGTAAGTTTCTAACACCTCAAATCTTCAGCATGACCTTATTGTGACTTATTGTATTGTCTGAGCAATAAAACTCTTACGGGGGCTCTCATGGCTTAGAGGTTAAGGTGTTTGCATCTCGTTCCAAGGTCCCGGGTTCGAATCCGGGTAGCGACGGAAATATTTCTTCTCTAAAATGTTCTCCTTTCACCTCGTCTCCTGCTCTCTTGCAATATTCCGTCATCTGCTTTCGTCTCCACTTTCTGCCCCCGCCCCCTCACCTCCTTTGCCCCTTCCTCTGGGCTCCTGACTCTTTCTGCAGCCTTTCTACTGCTACTCCCGGCTCCTCCTTACTGCTGTCTTTCTGCCACACCCCTGATCTTCTGATAGGAAAGATCCACACCTAACCTTCTCGGGTAAGGGCTAAAAATCTCGGAGGGCACGTGTTCAAGTTGCTCACTTTAAAGAAGCGAAGGAGTAGCAGAAGAAAGGCTGCAGAAAGAATCAGGAGCCCAGAGGAAGGGGCAAAGGAGGTGAGGGGGTGGGGGCTGAAAGAGGAGACGAAAGCAGACGACAGAACATTGCTAGAGAGCAGGAAGTGAGGTGAAAGGAGCCTAATTTAGAGAAGAAAATGTTTCGGTCGCTACCCGGATTCGAACCTGGAACCTTTGAATGAGAGGCCAACACCTTAACCTCTTGGCCACGAGAGCCCCCCTCAAATCAGTGCATCTCTGTGTGGGTGCATAAGTAAAAATTTACCAGTTTCCCTCTGGTTTAATTGTATTACTGTTATTATTAGTCTATCATCATCATCCTCATCATCCTCCTCCTCCTCCTCCTCCTCCTCTTCATCATCATCATCATCATCATCATCATCATCATCATCATCATCATTGTATAAAGAAGGTATTAAAACAGTTAAGACCTTGTTGTATTTCCAGAAAATATGTATTATACACAGCTCGTTCGACGTTTCGCCCGGTAAAGGGCTTCTTCAGGAACATGTACAAAAAATATAATGGGAAAATCTATTGACTACACGCTATAGCAAAAAAAGTGCGCGCATACACGTCATAATATCAAAAGGAGCGATAAAAACAAATCGGGAAGACCAGAGAAAAATTTAAGGCTATGGCAAGAAGTGGTATGGATATGAAATAGTATGTACGTCAAATCATATATTAAATATATGATCATCATCATCATCATCATCATCATCATCATCATCATCATCATCATCATCATCATCATCGTCGTCGTCGTCGTCGTGGTCGTCGTGGTTATTGTTGTTGTTATCTTATTCGTATTCCCTATTCATTCTTATTCTTGTTCTTGTTCTTGTTATTATTATTTTTTGTTTTTATTATTATTATTATTATTATTATTATTATTATTATTATTATTATTATTATTATTATTATTATTATTATTATTAGATCTATTATTATTATTATTATTATTATTATTAGATCTATTATTATTATTATTATTATCAGGTCTATTATTATCATTATTAGATCTATTATTATTATTATTATCATTATTATTATTATTATTATTATTATTAGATCTATCATTCTCTTCGTGTTACGTTGACAGAGAACAGCAGTGGAGGAGTCAGTGGATGAACAGATCAAGCAGGAGCTAGGCACCTCAATCCTACGCCAGACTGGCTACACAAGAAAAGGGGCCATTTGTGAAGGGCGCGGCTTTGAAACAGATCGGGGTCGTGTTTTCATTAAGTTCACAAAAAGCCCTCAGGTATCATCCGAAACTATTTCTAAGCATTTATTGCCATATGTGCTATTGATTAAAATAAAACATTTTCAGATATATAATGATGTATTGACTCTGTCTTAGTCTGTTCCTCTGTCTGTCCCTTTGTCTGTCTGTCTGTCTGTCTGTCTGTCTGTCTGTCTGTCTGTCTGTCTATCTGTCTGTCTGTCTGTTCCTCTCTCTCTCTCTCTCTCTCTCTCTCTCTCTCTCTCTCTCTCTCTCCCTCTCTCTCTCTCTCTCTCTCTCTCTCCCTCTCTCTCTCTCTCTCTCTCTCTCTCCCTCTCTCTCTCTCTCTCTCTCTCTCTCTCTCTCTCTCCCTCTCTCTCTCTCTCTCTCTCTCTCTCTCTCTCTCTCTCTCTCTCTCTCTCTCTCTCTCTCTCTCTCCATCTTCCTCTGCCCATCTCCATACGATACATTGTGTTATATCAGCAGAAGGATTTCTCTTAAAATCAGTAGACTGAGTAGAGAAGCATACGTGCCCCAAGCTTACCCCTTCAATGTATGAAGTGACATAATGTTGCACGCAGACAGACTGGTTGCAGTCCGACATTGCATCCTTGGGAAATGTACTTTGCACGAATAAACCTATACCATTTCACCATTTTTACCAGACTGGTTGCAGTAAGGGCTAACAAACTGGTTGCAGTAAGGGCTAACAAACTGTTTGCACTTAGGGCGTGTGGTTTCACACAAGGCGAAAACGGCAAATAGTATTTCCCCTCTGAAGTCTTTATGTGAGGCAGCGTGGTGGAATCAGGCTCTCGTCAATTTTTGGGCAGGTAGAGTTATTGGTATCATCTTAAAGCTTGTTCACTTGTCTTTATTTGGATGAAGAAGATATCCATTTTCTTGAATACAAGTCGAGATATTTGCAAAAGAAGGAGGTGGGGGTCACCTGTTTTCAGAGGTAAAATTAGTGAGAAAATGGCGGCCAAAGATAGTTATTTCCTTAGCTTAAGAGTCCGTGGTAACTGAAAATTTACATTTTTTGTGCCTTTATTCAATGCTTTTCAGAAAAATCCACACAGAAATTAGTTTTTAATGGGCATGAAAGGTGTTGAGTCAAAAAACAAAAATTTGATAAAAATCCACAAACCTGCGGAAAAATGCAAGTTTCTTAAGTTTGATTATTTTGACGAGAGCCTGATTCCACCACCGTGCCTCTCTATTTGTTTGCCATTTATTTTTATACAAGCACTGTCAGGCCTTACTTTTGAACCCTATTATTATGTGTCACGAGGCGGTGGAACTATGCGCTCGCCAATTTTTGGGCATATAGAGTTGATATTATTATCTTCAGGCTTGTTAATGGCGTCGGTAGCCTTGTGGTGAGGCTACCGGACTCGTAATCGTGAGGTTGCCGGTTCGGGGGTTCGAGCTTGAAACACAAAAATGATATTATATCAGTCACTTTTTGGGCTGACTTTGGCATGTATTTTTTTCTGGTTTCTGACCCGTCATATTATGTTAACGCTATTATCGCACACCACCCAATGCATATCATATAATTATTATAATCTTCAATTCTTGGAATTAAAAAGAGAAATGTTCTTTTTGTTTTGTATACAACGATTTATACGCATATAATTATATATATAATCTATGTTCTGAATTTCTCTCAGGCTTTTGACATGTTCCAAGGAGAGTTTGAAAGTCTTCTCACTTTAAAGGACACCGGAGTTGTGAAAGTTCCTTCGCCAATAAAGGTGCAGTATTTTTAATGCGTCAGTGCAGTACCATTGTATGACAAGGAAAGAAAAAAGTGTCTTATCCCCAAGTCCCTTTTAAAAAATCACAACTGAAACGGACTAAGTGGGGCCTCCATTAACTCAGTAGTTGGTATCATGCTGGATTACTGAACAGATGTCGTTTGAGCTCTCGTTGTTTTCAGGAGTTTTCAAGCTGAATGGGTCTTATCGGAGACGAACGTTCCGTTCGGAGGCCCCTCCTCTTAAATGGCTTAGTTTTAAAGCTATACTTCTGCTTTTTACGCATCGATTCGATCTCGAAACATTAATTTCTGAACAGATAGCAGTTTTCCAACCCTTTCATTTAAACCCTTACTTACTTAATTCGGTAATTGTAAGCCTTAGACCTACAAATTCTTCATTGGTGAGTATGGCTTGATTTCATATCCTAGCAGGTTTTCAATACACCTGTATTTTGTATCAGTTTTTATTTTGGCTGTTCTTGGTTCCTTTGGGTGTACTACAAAAAAAAGGTCACGAGTTACTAATGAGCCATACAACGCAGTAAGAACTTCGCGCACAAAAAATCAGCCGTAAAGTGTTAATCGTAGGCCTGACGCCTATTTGTTGTATATGTATACGAAACGGGCTTTTTACATCATAGAACACCATCTTGACGATTGCAGATCATAGCTGTTCATTGTCATGCTCACAAAATAGGTGCAGGTCTTAGTTTTAGTTTAGTTAATATGGGGTGCCCTTTGGAGGATCGGGTGGGGTCGGGTCGGTTTGTTGGTCAGATTGAGGGCCCAAAGCGGCTACCGTAGCACAAGCTGATGGCGCCCGACTAATCGTCTTTTCGGGGTGCCCACTACGGATGGGATCAGCCGATCGGGGCGACTCGGTCGCCTAAAAAATATACGTGAAAACATTTGTTTTCAGTTTCCGGCGACCGAGTCGGGCGATCGGCCAGATCCAGACGTAGTGGGCACCCCGTATTTCAGGCGACGAATCGGGCGATCGGCCCGATCCAGACGTAGTGGGCACCCCGTATTTCAGGCGACGAGTCGGGCGATCGGCCAGATCCAGACGTAGTGGGCACCCCGTATTTCAGGCGACGAGTCGGGCGATCGCTCTGGACCCGACCTGACCCGACCCGATCCCATCCGCAATGGGCACCGCGTATTAAGAGTTTTAGGACGCTCGCAACGGTATAAGGTTATAATATTATGAGCGGGCAGTGCAGGTCTACAAGTAGTAACATTTTCGTGTATTAAGTAAGCTATTACTATTGTTAGAAATGTGGACTCAAAAAGCCAACACTGTCACCTACCAGCTTGCACCCCTCCTATCTCATCCAAACATCTCTATGGACACAAAGAGACAGCTTATCACCTCAATATTCATATGTGAGGCAGCGTAGCGTGGTGGAATCAGGCTCTCGTCAATTTTTGAGTATGTAGAGTGGTTGGTATCATCTTAAAGCTTGTTCACTTGTCTTTATTTGAATGAAAAAAATATCCATTTATCATTCTTGAATACAAGTCGGGATATTTGCGAAAGAAGGAGGTAGGGGTCAGCTGTTTTCAGAGGTAAAATTAGTGAGAAAATGACCGCAAAAGATCATTATTTAGTTAGCTTAAGAGTCCGTGGTAACTGAAAAAATGTACATTTTTGTGCCTTTAATCAACGCTTTTCAGAAAAATCCACATAGGAATGAGTTCCTTAACGAGCTTGAAATGTGTTGAGCCAAAAAACAAAAATTTGATAAAAATTTACACACCTGCGTAAAACTGCAAGTTTCTTCACTTTGATTATTTTGACGAGAGCCTGATTCCACCACGCTGCCTCACATATTATTATTTTTTAAAATTACTATTACGTCCTACGTATACCTGGTCCAGGTGATAGCGGCGTCTGGAGGTCCTGCTGCTTTAGTCATGGAGTTTACCGAGTTCAAACATCTCTCCAAATGGACTGAGACCTTGGGAGAACAAATGGCTCGGTATGTCTTTTGAGAACCTTGATTGTATTTTTATGAGTTTTGTTGAAAATTACCAAATAAGTGTATTGAAAGCCGCAGCAAAGGATGTATAGGTAGCGGGCGTATTGGCAACAGCCCACTAACGACCCAACCGCCTGCAGCTTAACCCTATCCGTACGCCCTGGGGTCATTTTGTACCTCCGGGCTTGTATTCTTCATATTTTAGAATACTTCTTGTGCGAAGATCTCTTTGAAACTTTCAGCATTTCTCAAAAAATCATTTTTACAGACTTGAGTAAGCAAAGCGTACGGATCAGATTAACTTGTACATTTCCTCTTTGGAAAGTGGTGGCACAGAGTTCCCCACGTCGTATGGATACGATAGTAAAACACGACGTACGGACAGGGTTAAATGATTTGTTCATTCAATTCCTTCAATAATATTATCATTCCTGCTTTGTGAATAACATAAATTGTGTTGAAGGAGTTGTAAAAGATATGCAGAGGCCTACAGTTGATCAATAAGATGATGTTATTTATTAATATCTATAGACTGCGTCTGGCCATCGTGTGTAACAAGTGTGCGATTGATGTACAAAAAAACTTTTTTTCCACAAAACCACAAAGTATGTTTCCCATTTTCTGGTGAAAAAAGAAAAAAAAAACCTGTTCTGTGGAGTAGGGTAGGGTCTCAGCCGTTGCAGGCTGAGGAAGAGGGTTCGATTCCTGTGTTGGGAAGTCTTTATTATGTCGAGACTCTGTTGTACATAACTTTATTCTTAACCGCGGAGTATGGATTTCAACCCTAAGCAAAATGTTCAAGGCATCCAGATCTATGTCTATTCGTGTCCCCAAAACCGCTTAAACTTTTTTTCTTTTAATTATCTTTATCAGTAAGCAGCCAACTTTGGACTTTTTTTTAGAAAGATTTCATTTGATCTTTTCCTTCCATAGAATTCTGAACAGTTTCTCCCCAAAATCACATTATTGTTTCTTCATATTTATCCACACCTTCTTTGGTATTGTCCAACACCCACAGCCTATTATAAAGGGGTTGACGACACAACGCTTTTAAAACTTTTTTTTTTGGTCTTATTGAGATGCTTCTGTTCTTCAGAATTAGACTCATTTTATTGATATTATATATATAATTGTTTTTGTCAAAGATAATAAACGATAATTTCAAAAGCTGTTATGAAGAAAGGGCTGCCTTCTTCTGATTTCTTCTGCAGACTTCATCTTCATAATTCTGAATCACGCACCCGCGCGGAGAAAGCGGAACGCTCAATACACAAGGACCCCACCTTGTCTTTCATTGAGAAATTTGGCTTCCCGACGTCCAACTATTTTGGGTTTTTCCCTCAAGACAACGAGTGGTCGGACTCATGGCTGGTATTTACCACTTGCTGCAGAGGTTATATTATCGTATACACGATAGCGCCTACTCGCCCCTCCCCCCACACCCAACTAAGGGCGTGAATTGAAAACCCCCTCCTGCCAGAATACGTACGTGTATTATGCTAGCATCTGCATTTGTTGCCATTTTTTCCCAAAAGTAGCCAAAAGTTGCCCTAAAAATGTCAAAAGTTGCCAAATAGTTGCCGTTAATTTTCAAGCTTTCAACTCTCTGTGACGACATTAGCAATATGTTGATAGAGATAACTTCATCTAAAACACCAGAATTTCTTGTGCTGTTTTAAGCATGCGGAATATTTCCCCAAAGTAAACACTTGCAAGTGGGTGGTTGGAGGGCGCTGCTAGCAGGTCCTACGTGTTTACTTTCCCTCTGTTGTTTCTGTCTGTCTGTCTGTAGCCTTTTTTGAGGACCAGGTGACCAGGAGTAGCGTAGCCCCTTTTAAGAGCCGGGGTACCAGCAGTAGACCTTTTCAGGGCTAAGGGGCCAGGATTACCCTCTTTTCTGGGCTCAGGGACGAGAGTAGCTCCTTTTTAGGGCCAAGGGAGCGGCAGAAGAAGCCCTCTATTTCAGGGCCAATTAAAGGACAACAGTAGCCCTTGTCTCAGGGCCAAAGGGCAGCAGTAGCCCTTTTCCGGAGCAAAAAATTGAGGGGAGCAACAAACGCATTGGCCCTTTTTCAGAGCTAGAGGACTGGCAGCAGCCCCTTTTCACGGCCAAATGACAACAGTAGCCCTTTTCAGGGCTGAGGAGCCACGATCAGCCCCTTTTCAGGGTCCATGGACAAGCGTAGACCCTTTTCAGGGCCAATAGGGACCGGCATTATAAGCCCTCTTTTTCCAGAGGTGGGCAGCCTTTCTTCAGGGTCAAAGGCAAGCAGTGGCCCTTTTCCTTGTCTAGGGACCAGTGGAAGAAGCCCCTTTTCAGGGCCAAGGGACCGATAGTAGCCCTTTTTTTAGAGCAAAGCGAACATAAGTAGCCCTTTTTTGGTGCAAAACGAACTGCAGCAGCCCCTTTTCGTGGCAAAGGGATCGGCCGGAGAAGCCACCCGTGTAATTTTTCATCATGCTACCAACTGAGCAAATGGATGACAGACAGACAGAGAGACAAGATGAAGGAGAGGCAGTCATGAAGAATTAAAAACATTAGACAGACAGACAGACAGACAGACAGACAGACAGACAGATAAAGAAGGTAGACACACACAACTTCACAATACTGCGTAATGTGTGCTATTAATATCATCATAATTATCTTTGTTATTATTATTATCATTATCATTTTATCATTATTGATCATCATCATTATTATCATTATTATCATCATTATAATCATTATCATTTTTATTATTATCATCATTATTATTAGTATCCATTTTATCATTATCATTATTATTATTATTATTATTATTATTATTATTATTATTATTATTATTATTACAAGCTGGGCCCCCTTTCGATGAAAGGGATGATCAGTGCATTAACATCAACTGAAGGTCATTGGCCTACTATACACTCTACTGGAATGGAGCAATACATCTTGAGAGAAAAGTGACACATGTCATGCGTTTCCAAGTTGCCAAATCTGTAATAGATGTATAGATTGATTCTCTCTCTATTCCGCTTTTGCAGTTGTACACTCCATAATTTTAAAGGTGTGGAAGAGTGCGCACGGCTAGTGAACGGAAACCTCACTTGTTTACAGTGGCATCTTAGAAGACGGACTTTCCTAAGATTACATTTAAACGAAACTAATGAAAAACTGAAAAGTAAACTACAGTGACTTCAGGCTCATCAATGAAACCGTGCGCCCTTTAATAATTTTGTCAAATTGGAAAGTTGTGTGGTTCGGAAGTTTTAGGCGACGAAAGTGACGAACTTTCACTAATATAATATGTAAATAGTATTATGATTGTTATATTATTATTGTTATTATTATTATTATTATTATTATTATTATTATTATTATTATTATTATTATTGTTATTATTATTAATATTATTATTATTATTATTATTGTTATCATTATTATTATTATTATTATTATTATTATTATCATTATTATTATTATTATTATTATTATTATTATTATTATTATTATTATTATTATTATTATTATTATCATTATTATTATTATTGATATACTCCTTATTATTGTACATGTACTTTCTTTGATTGTTTTTCCACTACATCTTTTCAGGCATTTTTTGCAAGAAAAATTGAGCAGCACATCAAATTAGTAACAGAAAAGGTGAGACAATAAATGAATGGTTGCAGTTTTGAAAACATACGAAAGACAATCCGGGGGGAGACAGATGTAATTTGTACTTCAAATGCTTCTCTTCTTTGGGTCTAAATAAAATTAAATGCAAAATCTGCATAATATAATAATGCATGTGGGTCGAGAACATTTCAAACCTTTTTTGCGTGTAGTAATAGTGTGAGAGTGAACTGGAGGCTGGATTTTTACCGCTCTTGTGGCTTGCAGATATCTTCTTAGAGCTTCTGAAAGAATTCTAGAAAACTAGCTTAGGCAAGGTGCACAAATTTGAAAAAACAAAACAACAAATTTCTCAGGAAAGTTGAAGACATTGTTGAAGAATTTTGTTTGTTGTTGTTGTTGTTTTTTTTGGTTATTTAATCTATTTATGTTTTCATGTTATTTCATTTCATTTTATTTATTTTATTTCATTTTATTTTTATTGTTATTTTTACTTTTTTTTTTTTTAATTTTATATAGATCTCTCTCTCTCTCTCTCTCTCTCTCTATATATATATATATTTTTTTTTTTTTTTTAATTTATTAATTTTTTTTTTTAATTTTTTTTTGGGGGGGGGGGGGGTTACGACGCTCGCAACTGCGTAAGGTCCTATCAAAGACCGTGCAGGACACATATAAAAAAAAACATTTTCCGTTTGGCAGGAATTAATTTTTTTTTTTGCTCAGGTGGCGGCCTAAGTCAGCTCTTATTGATTTTAGGACCAGCCGAGTGAGTTAAAAATAAGAATAATTCCCGTGTAACCCAATTAGTTAGACAATAATTTGCATTGCGCAGTCAAGCATGGATATTTAAACTCGTCAGAGATTGGCAAATCGCTAGTTCTACCTTAGAATTGCAATGTTCTATATATGTCATTTTTGGCCTTTTCGGGTAACCATGAGATCAGAAATCAACTGCTCTATCAAAATCGTAAAATTACGATGAGTCGTTATCAAGGTATTCAATGATTGTGAAGCTCAAAATATTTGACGCCAAATTTCTCCAAACTAGGTACTGGGCAGATAGAACTTTGTTGGCTTAATTCTGAAGTAGCGAAATGTGTTCGGCACAGCGGCCTTTTCAAAATTCGGGTAAACCGATATAGTAGCGAAACATTAAAGATATAAAATATCAATCATGGAATGGCAAATTGTACAAGCAATCCTTGAAATTGAGTTTACCGTATGAGTTATCTGCTGATGGTACATGTACAGTCGAACCTGCCTTAACGGAAACCTGTGTAAAACAGAAAACTGTCTTAACGGAATCTCCCCGCTTCCCCCTTGATATATATTCCTCTTTAATTACCTGTATAAAACGGAAACCTGTCCAACGCGGAAACGGAAAAAAAATCCGCTCCCTACCGAGGGTTTCACCTGTCTAAGACGGAAAATGCTTTGCCCGCTCAACCCTGATTTGAAACAAAACTCGCAAATGTGGTTCCGCCGGCTCTAAACTTAACGCTATGGTCATGCCGCTGGGCGAGGAAGGGGAGTAGGGGAGCAATTTGGGGGTAAATGTTACCCCATCATGTGAGCCCTGAACGGTGCAGATGGTCAGTGTAATGTGAGTGTGAAATCTCGCGACAGCCCGTGAGAGTGCTCGAGTAGCGAGCCACGACGGAAACTTTCTTGGGTAGCCAAGCCAAAAGTCAGAGGTGTGAAATTAGTTTGACCAATGCCTGCCGAGAAAAGAGTTCCACGAATCGTTGTTACATGATGGCAGTGAGGGGTGGCATTGGTTGACTGTGCTTGTTACACCGATGGGTGGGGCTAAGGGTGGAAGCAAAGGAGATGTTCAAACGTTTCTGTTTTTAATAGGTCAAACAGTGATCCTATGAAAGGCAAACACTGGTGGTAATTGGAAAAGTAAGACTGACGCATGTCATTATCAGACAGGATAGCAGCTGAGAGGTGTGAAGTTTTGACCACTGCTTGCCGATCGGACAAGCGATCCTTGATCCCACCGGCTGGGCCTTTGAACCCCCCCCCCCCCCCCCCAACCTCAATCTCCCCCTAAATTCCCCTGTCTAAGACGGAATTTTTTTCTGGCTCCCTTGCAATTCCGTCTTACACAGGTTCGACTGTGTAGTAGCGAAACATTAAAGATAAAATATCAATCATGGAATGGCAAATTGTACAAGCTATCCTTGAAATTGAGTTTACCGTGTGTTATCTGTGCCTCATGGTACTTTGAAGGTGAAGCAGCTGGTTCGAACCCGGACTGAGAGAGTGAGGGGAATTGCTGCTTGAGGGAGGAGCAAAATTTGGTACAAACAACGCTTCTGACATCACCAGTACATACGTTTTGGGGTTTTTTTTCGTCACTACATTTTAGAAATACACAGCAATAGTTCGCTGGGATCCTTCGGGACTTGTTTTTCATTCATTCATTCATTCATTCATCCATTCATTCATCCATTCATTTTTATTGCTCTTTCTTTGTCTTTAATTTACCTTTTAGTGATTGTGAAAAGTGCAGTTACATGTGTACTTTTTTTTCTTTCAGGACATTATTAATTATCACCTTAGTTTTCCGTCAACAAAAATGACTATCAGTGTCTTCGCATATTTTTGGGTACAAATCTGGAAACCATGATTTTCAAAATTTGCTTTGATTTGTTTGGTTTGATTCTTTTGGTTTGATTGTTTGTTTGTTTGCTTAGATCTAATTGTTTATAAGTTGTTTGTTTGTTTGTTTGCTTAGATCTAATTGTTTATAAGTTGTTTGTTTGGTTTTGTTTTCGTTTGTTTGATTGTTTGTTGGTAGAAAAAGTCGCTTGAAGCTTTAGATGATAAATTGGTCATTATTGTTTGGCAAATTAGTGACTGGTTGATTCTGTAATTTTTAAAATAGGAATGCATATAATATAAGCGCGTCTATTTTATGTAAAGTAAATGTATTACATGTATTTAGATGCAAGAAACAGTTCGCCACAAATTTATTTCTGGGTGAGAGTAATTGAATTATTTTCGTCTTAAATAATAGGACTATATATTATTATGAAAGACATGAAACTTTAAAATCGATGTTTAGATGGAAGCACATTTTTCCCCAGTTATTTTCGACCCTGCATGTTTTTACGGACACTCGGAGTATGACGTTGCTCTGGCCAAGATGTTCAACGAGTATGACGCCAAGTTCTCCACCGCCTACCATAGTGTCCTTCCAAAGCAGCCAGGCTTTGAAGACAGGGAGGAGCTGTATGTCATGTTCCACTACCTGAACCATTGGTGGGTGTGTGAATATATAAATAATGCCTGAAAATAATATATGCATGTTTTTTGCGCTCTTTACCGATCGGCGCAAAATCTGCGCGTTTTAATGATCGTTTAATTGCGCGGCAATCTTAAGATTGCGCTGCACGTTTTAACTATCGTATAATTGTATCATTCTTGTGAGCTCTTCAGTTTCATAATATGTTAATTTTAATTTTAATTTTCTTACTTTTACTCTTTTGAAAATACATGTGAATGTTCCTTGATTTGAGAAAAAGTACGAAATGGCAGGCCGTAATTAAGTACGGCTAGCCTCTTTCGTAAAAAAAAAAAAAATAAAGATGGAAGTGAATTTTTTATTATTATTATTTTTTAAAGTATAAAATATTAACGCAATTTTTAGATTGCTGTACAATTATACGATAGTTAAAACGCGCATCGCAATCGTAACATTGCGCTAATCGGTAAATAGCGCGGATGGTGGCCTTGAATACGAGAGAGAGAGAGAGAGAGAGAGAGAGAGAGAGAGAGAGAGAGAGAGAGAGAGAGAGACAGACAGACAGACAGACAGACAGACAGACAGACAGACAGACAGACAGACAGACAGACAGACAGACAGACAGACTGACAGACAGAAGAAATTGACAGTTTTCGCTCACGGGCGTCATTCGTTACCACAAAACTCAGGAACTTGAGTTACTATCAATTTGTCTAATTTATCATCAATACCAACGCGACACCGATGACAGGATTTTTTTTCTTCTAGAGAACGGCTCATTACTCAACCGCGGACAAGCCTGGATCCCTCATTGGTCTCTCAGCTTTATACAAAAACACTAATGTTTTGTTCAACCTTTCAACAAACCTATAAATATAAGCTCTTTGGTTGGTTATAATAAAGAATGTCTATATTATTTTTAAAACTTACTCTGTAAAGAAATCAATCATTGACCGATCTTGAATTTTCAAGATTTGTTCAGAGCAGTGTTTATGTCACAAAGTAGTATGTAAACGCAATTGTATGTTACATGTATTTGTGATAGATTTCAGAAGCGTTTATCGTGGTAAACTCTAAATTTCTAAGGGAGGCTAGTATAACTCAAATGAGTGCTATTTGTTATGCGAAATAAGTTAGAAACCTTCACGCCTGCAGAAAAAGGTTATGTTTGATCGCGAAATTCTTACAGGTTCACATTATACAAGGTGTAATATCGTACGTCGTATGTAACTTAATTTGACAGAGAAAAAGGAACACACATTATATTTGTGTCATGTACTTTTTTTTATTCGCCAGGAATCACTTTGGGGAGAAGTATAAAGAACTGACGCTGGGAAAGCTACGGGCTTTGGTGATCAAATATTCTTCTTGATGAATATACGGAACAAATCTTTTTTTTTCTGTTTACATTGCACATTGGTTATTGAATGTTCTGCTTTGAGAAATGAAATATATTCTAGAGAAACTCAATACGTTGATTGTTTCTGAACACCTCCAATGTCTCTAAGCATATTGCAATAAATTAAGCCACTAAACGTGTGGATCTATAAAATGTGAATAAAACCTGCAAGCTTTTCGGTTTTCAAACAAGTGGATTTTATTCTTCAACACAGAACGTTCATGCTAGAGTAATTGTGGGTCATCGCGATGGAATCAGGTGCTCGTCAATTTTGGGCTTATTGTGGAATCATTGGTATCATCTTTCATTTATTGTTCATCGGTCCTGCTTTGGATTTTTTTTTAAAACCAAACCTATTCTATCTTGATTGGAGTCGAAAAATTTGCGAGTGAAGAGAGTGTAGGGTGTAGGTCGTCTGGTGTCAAAAGTAAAAAATTAGCTAGAAAAGGACTACAAAATTTTGTTGACTTTCAAAGGTTGAGTGTCCCTGGAAACTGCTCATTTATATTTTTGCGCCTTTTTGATCAACTTTTGTTTTTCAGTTAAGTCTTTACAGAAATGTATTTTTAGACGGAAGAACGAGGTGTTTAGTCAAAATTTTTAAAATCAATGAAAGTGTCCCAATGGGCAGAAAAATATCGATTATATTATTATTACTTCGATTTCATTTTTGACTAGCGCCTGATTTCACCAGTGTTGGATTGGAATCCACTGGGTAAAAGATCAAGGGGAAGATAGCATGGTACGTGGAGAAGAATCACAGAAATTGATTAACAGAAAAGTGGGAAGACATGGAATAACATCAAGAGGCTAGTCCAGAATAGAGAAAGGTGGAAAATGTTTGTTCGTAACCTATACCCTGGTGCAGCGTGAGAAAGGCAATGATAATGATGATTTCACCGTGATGCCTCACACAAATATTAGCAATAGTATCAGAAACTGGGGATGACCTTTGACATTCAAGAAAGAAGAAACGCTCGTCGGCCAACTTTTCAGACATACTAAACCCATTTTTTCTCTTTCCTAATTGTGGCGAGCTTATTTGCCTAAATATTTGGTGAGTTACTTAAAACTTTGTGAGCTGTAAGCTTACTCTTCTCGACCAGGAGGCAGGCTTCCATCCCTGCATGTCAGGGTCAACCCGGGCTAACATCCCAGCAGAGGAGACCGAGATCGATACGTCAATGAAAATTCTCCCCACTCGGAGATCAAATTCTGGTCTCCCGTGGGCGACTGCGAAGCGCCTAACCGCTACATCATAGACGCTAAGAGAGAGAGAGAGAGAGA
>NW_004797516.1:758702-772093 GCF_000002075.1 Aplysia californica | reverse complement strand
TAGTGTTTATGTTTTTTGTATGAGTGCGTGTTGTCGCAGAAAGCAATACACATTCCTAACGTGTTGGTTGTTGGGTCTGTGAGGAAAGTGTGTCATGAACTTCGACCCCATCGTTAGGGTTTGGAGAGCATGCGAGTCCTATAGATATCTACAATCAGGTTTCTCGGCGTTTTTTTTATTTTTTAAATATAATTTTTACAATTTTACGAGAAGAGTATCACACAGAGAGGAACATTGGACAAGGCTTAAAACTTTGCTGAGCATTAAAGGCAAATTTTGATAGGCTGTGTTAGGTTACTATCGTTGTAAGCAGCAATAATAACAGTGATTGGATAAATGAGTATAAGTGCGCGTGCTCACTGCGTGCGACTAGAGGCGGGGAGTTCTAAAGCAAACTGAAAACTGCAAGAACGAAACGTATAAATTGCAAGTGGGCAGCTTGATTACCTCTTGAGCTACCCTGCGCTATACATCGCCTTACGTACGTAAGTCCCTGCTCTGTCCGCCAGATTTCATTGCAGAATCATGACTGTAGCCGAGTTAAGGTAATTGATGTTTTATAAAACACGAGTAGATCTACATGGTGTATAATATACACGAATTGTATTTCTATTAGCATAACTAGATATTGATAAACATTGCATTACATGCAGGCCTAGTGGAAGGCTACTAGATATAACTTATCTAAAGGGGACGCAGTTTCCATCTAAATATATATGCATTGTACTAATAACTAATTTCTAGATCAATAAGGACTTTAATAAATGTAGGCCTCTGCTAGACATGACAAGGTTTGATTTTAACGTTTATTATTAACACGGCTTTCTCAACACTGCAGTAGGCCAACAGCCTACAAGGGTTATAGGCTAATATGTCGTAATAATAATATATTTCTTGTTTCATTTATCATCTGGTTCTGGCGTCGCACCATTCTTGCCCTATTATATCAACATAGAAAAGATTTTACTTTTGGTTGATTTCTCATGGATGCTGAAGGCAAAAATTAAAGGCAACCGTAAAAGTTAATAGAACGTGTCGTTCTTTAGCCTAGGCCTACTTTCAAAGAGGATGTTGGCCTATGATGTATGGGTTTGTTTCGTATTGTCAAAGTACCAAGTACCAAGCCATGTCATGCTTTTCTACATGATACATGGGAGGTAACTCGGGTTATTTTGCGTTACAATGGCGCAGAGACAGAGACTTCCAAACTTGAAAATTTGTGTTGACAACACCGAGTCAACAGACGAATCTGATGTTGAAGTGCAAGAATCGAATTCTTCAGAGTCAGATGTTGACCCAACGCCACCCCATAGAGGAGGTAATTTCAAACGCGCTCTTGAAGATGGCGAAGTACGGGAGGACGAGCAAGGAGATGTATTATCGATTTCAGGAGAACCCACAGAACGTAGGTTTTTGTCGAGACGATCGTATTTACCTGGGTCCAGACCAGCTGGGGAAGCCGCTCAGTATGGGGTAAGTGGAAACATTTGCAGTTAAAATCTACACTCTTATGGAATTTACAAATACACAGTCATTGGTAACTTTATAGAATTCTGAATATCTAAGATTGAAATAGAAGTAAGGTCCATCACCATGGTTAGAAATTAATAATAGGCCTAGAGGTGCTTTTTCGGTAGTTCCCACCCCCCTTATTTGAGCCTAGATCTACATCGAGATCTATACGTTTGATAAGCGGCGAGCTAAGATATATCAAACCTAAGAACTGCAAAACATAAAATTATGCTAAAATTCAGGGAAGGGGGGGGGGCATGCTCCCCTGAAGTGGCTATCCTCACCCGGCCGGCCGGGGTGAGAATAAAAATACGATCTACCTCTCACCCCGGGTGAGACTGGCAAGCCCCCCTGAAACCTCCCTACTCTTTGGGCCAATACCCGCGAATAACAATTGCGGTGGGGAACTACCGAAAAAGCGCCGAATAATAAATTAAAGTGGCTATTCTCACCCGCCCGGAAGTTCTCGCAAGATCTACTCCTCCCCTCTTCTCTCTCTCTCTCTGTCTCTTTCTGAATACTGTCTATCGGTGTGGACGATCAAATTGGCCAAAACAAAGTTAAAAAATGATGTTAAAACACAAAAGTAAATTAATTTGGTTGTCTACAAAGATGCTACGGCTATTTAACTTTTCGAATCGAGCCGAACTACGCGGGTCGCCATTTTGTTTTGTTCTCTCTCTTTCTCTCTCTCACTCTCTCTCTCCACTGCCCACAGACAAAATTGTACGCTTTTAGTAGGCTACACAAGTACAGTTGTAATGGAACGTTTGTTCACAGCACAGAATTCTACAATTTTTCTGTTATCACAGTGTAGAATTCTGTGGTTTAGGGTGAACGCAAAATTTGTTGGCCTAGATCTAGGCTATAACGGTGAACGCGCACCGGGTGAGAATAGCCAAAAGACTCGCCTGCACTATTCTCATCCCGGGTGAGAATAGAGGTGGCCTAAACACTGTTGTTAAAATTTTGTTATCGAAGTGACTATTTCTCCGAACGTTCGGAGTGAATTTTAAGCTGAACTTCCTTCTATGCTCTAAGCCTACAGGGTCATAGGTTTTGGGCTGACTACTTCTATTTTTAGTTCTTCAACTTCCGCTTCAGAAAGCAAACGTTCTTGGGTTACTTTTAGCCTTTAAAAGTTTGTTTCTGCGCAAAATTTATTTAATCTTACTTCGTTTTAAAAATCAGAATTGAGCTAAAAAAATAATTCATATAACCTAGATCTACATATATATGTGTAATCAACTGTTTTGTTCTCATAATTATTTACGTGTATTTTTGCACAACCAAATCTGATCTCTTGGAATTTGAACGAATGCTATATTACAGTGAAGCCGACAAAATAATGGAAGACAGCCAAGACAGCTATCATTAGTTTTACAGTAATTGTTTCAGTGACGGTGACTGCGACTGGCGCGCCAGCACTGCACAGCGACGCTGCAGGCCAGCCAGCCTCGCCTCACACACACACATGCACACACACACACACGCACACACACACACACACACTCTCTCTCTCACACACACACACACACACACACACTCACACACATCACTAGGGCCTAGGTCTTGATCAAATTTTTTTTACTGGCTTGCTCTAACTTCGTCACACTCACCACCAACGTTGACGACTCCCCGTTGAAGGGCAGGGGAGGCTGGTCTTGATCAAGACAAGGCTAGGTACTAGGTAGGCTAAACGAGAGTCGAGAGTCACGAGCGACTGGTAGATGAGGGTCACAGTGTCGATCTTGGGCTCACAGTCGACTAGTAAAGTCGATTTTGCCCTGGCCTAGCGCCAACTTTCATTCTGCCATTCTGCCTGGTCTGGGAAGGAGCAAATTTTTGGGTCTAGATCTATTTCAATTTTCAAAGAGCTAGTCTAGAGATTTTAGATGAGTGTAAAAACGTGAAAAAGAAATGTTTTACAACAGAATGAAATCAAAATTAGAACAGCCCGTAAACAATGTTAAAACAACCACAAAAATTAACAAATAAAGGCGTGTGGCCACCAGTCCGAAGAAGATTGGCTGTTTTTAAATGTGCGCAATTTTAAAAAAAGTACAGGATATTACATGTAAATTATGGAATCACACACAAGGGGCCTGCCAGTGTCAGTACATGTAATCAGTTTTGGTGGAACGCTGTAACATAACACATTTAAATCTATATATACAACACGTATATATATATTTAGAATCTAATCTAAAATGAAGGTAGGAACATCAAATTAAATGACGTTACGCTATACAACATACACCCCCCCCCCCCTTTCCCGAACAAAAAAAAATTAATAGAAAAACAACACATCAGAACAATAACAAGAAAAAAAATTACACACCAACAAAATAAAACACCACAAAGAGGGAAAAATAAAAGAGGAACAGCAATACAAATCGTATGTAACTGTAACGTATTCAACAAATCAACGTGGTGACAACAAGTGAGAAAGAGATGAAGTGAAGCTAAGTGAACTTTCTTTCAAAAGTAAAGAGGTTCTGTTTCTTTTTTTTTTTCTTTATCTTTTATTCCCCGATTGAGAGACCAAAAAATGCCAACAAATCGAAACGCAAATGCTAGTTCTATGTGTTATTATCAATAACCCTCCATAGATCTAGATCTAGACAGCACACGAGTGAACACAACACATTAAGTTTAAGAGCAGCACCCTTCATAGGCAACACGTCATATCTGTTGCGAAAAACTGTTAGGAACTGTAGCATTTCTTTATATAAATATTTACTGCGGACATTTTGTGGACTGATTGAACCATATTGTATATGAACAATCTTTGGTAGGCCTATAATATAATTATAGCCGGAATTTGCGGGAAAGGATATGATTTCAGAGTGTTCGGAGAAATAGTGCCCAGCTTTATTTTCCCGAACGTTCTTAGAAATAGTGCCGGCCTTTTGTTATATTTAGCCTAGATTTCTAGATCTAAATCTTAGATCTGTATGATTTTACGTTCACTTCCCTCTCTATGTCTCGTGCCCGGATAGAGATAGAAAGCCTATTGTGTATGTTGTTGTACAGTACTTTTCTGATCTATAAATTTTTATCCGTTTGCACAGGAATTTTGACTTTATAATTTATAATATATATCTGCCTCAAATCGTTAGTTTGAAAAATGTTATGGTTTTATAATTTTAAGATCCTTATAAAAAGCTTAAAACTGTGTAGTAATATTGTGTACGTATATAGATCTATTATTAATTTGTTTATATTTTCAGTTTCTATTGGACCACCGTCAGTGTAGATTAGCCATTAATACAGCTACTTAGTGCGAAATGCTTATTATATGAACTTTATTTAGAAGATAAATAATCAGAGTACTTTTTCGGGTAATCAAGAATTTCAAGAATATTTAAAGATAATTTATTAAATCGTAGTGAAGGATGCCATTGTCCAGGTCAGAGAGATTTTTACCATGTGACCGTAACCCTTGAAGTGTCGACAGCCAATGAAATTGGCTGTGAGTTTCATTTTGTAGTATCACTTCTGATTTACTTAACCATATCTCGAGTCGCTCTTCAGTTCATTTTTTATCCCATTTTTTAGATATTGCTAAATATATCGTCTACTTTTAAAATGAGCTGTATATATCTATTTCTATTCTACTGTCTGAAAATCCATAAATTTTTGGCTGTTACTTGCTTGGTTTGCTTGCAGTAAAGCATTTTCCAACGTAATAATGGTAAAATTATATAGTATCCCCTGACACCTCTGGCTAGTGGTTGCCAACACTTGGAGGGTTCAGGAATTGGGAAGTTATTCATTTTCAAAAATACAATTTTTTTTTCTTTCAAAAAAGCTAGTTTGATAGTTTTGTTCTTGTCAACTTGATTTCTTACATTTTTGCCTGTATTTATTCATTGTTTCAGCCTCGAGTGTATGAAAACACAGCTGGAAGTTTTGTGACTGGAATAGATGTCACGTCTGAGGTAAAGACATAGTTTCCATGTTTAGAGAGCTCTATATATGTGTAACTTGAGTGGAGATGAAAGATTGAAAATATAAGCACTCTGTACTGTAGACTGCTTTGCTTTGTTTCCTGAATTTTTTAATACATCATGTGCTTGTGTTAATGTTTAAGTTTGTTAATAATTACTGAAGCTTCTCAAAATTATTGAACATTTTGATTTTACACCCAACAGATTTCCTGATGTGAATTTTATCAAAATGACTAACAGACTCTCTGTTAAATTTGTGTTAATCGAATTATAGAGTTAAATTATAAGGCTCAAGAGTGAAGTAAGCAAAGTTAGTCTAACCACTAACCTTTATCATGTGAGTGATTTCTTTAATTTTTTTAACCTCATGAAATTTTTATTTATTTTTCTGCTCACAATATAAATTTTTTGATAAATTGTAATTAATTGTTTCGGAGTTTGACTGTGACTCCTTTCAAGTTAATTTCTTTTACCTCTCTTTTGCTCTTCCCCAAATGTGGCCAGGCTGCAGTGGAGAAACGTGAGCAGAGAGGCAAGCGGTTTGGGACACTCAGTACACCAAAGCACCCAATCACAGATGTAGATCTGAAAAATTTGTACAAAAGGTATTTGCTTGCTGAAATACATTTGCAGTTCAGTGTGCAGCAGTGGTGATTGATTTACTTCATCAGCCAATGTTAAAGTGAAGTGATTTTAAATGGCACTAAGTGGACTCCAACAGCTTAGACTTTAAAAGTGTTGGGCGCAATAAATCAGTCTTCAAAAGTGGGGGAAGTGAGCAGCTCTGCCATGCTGACTTTAGACTCGGACTAGTTTTGAAGATAGGTTTTCTTTTTTTTTTCCTTTCTTTTTTTTAGCTTTCTTTTTTTTTCTTTCTTTGTTTCTTTTTTTTTTCTGCTCACAATATAAATTTTTTTTTGGGGGGGGTTGGGGTCTACTAGAGATAGTTTAACAGGGTTTAGCTTTATAAAAACCTTTTTTGCTTCGGTTAGTTGGGAATGTTAATTTTGTTCACAGGCCTTAGTTTTATTTATATATATGCAGTAATGCAGTTCTATCAGACCCAACTCATGCTGTTTTGGTTTGTTCAAGTTTTGTCTGTTGACAAAAATTGTCTGAATGAGTATCTTTGTATCTAAGTTACAAATGTCTTTACTGTGGGTGTTCTAATCTAATGTGGTCCGCTCTTCTTTTTATATATCCTACCACTGCTCTTTGTGGAAGTATGGCTTTTATCATGCCTTCATGCTGTGCTATTACAGTTACTCGAATATATTATTTTCTTTGCTTTATTAGTTTTTCCACCTTACAATACACAAATATATTGATGGCCGAGCAATTGGTACACCAGAGTGAGGAGAATGGGGGGGAAAGGAAGAGAATATAAATATAACATGTGCCAATCGTAATTTGGATGTCTTTTCAGGTTTTTTTTTAGCCTTAATGAGGGTATCTCCCCATGCTTTTGTGGCGTGGCTGTATACTATGTGGAGGGGGGGGGGGGTGTCAACTTTTGTTTTTGCTTTTCTAATGTCATCATGTTTGTAATTTGTTTTTTTCTGAACACAAAATGCCTAACGTCTTTGTTTTCACAGCCTTGGGATGAACATTGACACTCTGGATCAGGACTCCCGGGGCTGGAGACAGGAGGCCATCCTGTTGAGGGGCACGGAGAACATGAGCACCAAGGATGTCTTCGACTATTTCTCCGAGTTCTGCCCAAAGGGTGTAGAGTGGATCGATGATATGACATGTAAGTGGGTCGATGATATGACGTGTAAGCGGGTCGATGATATGACATGTAAGTGGGTCGATGATATGACATGTAAGTGGGTCGATGATATGACGTGTAAGTGGGTCGATGATATGACGTGTAAGTGGGTCGATGATATGACGTGTAAGTGGGTCTTGTGTCGTTTACAGGACACATGCGGAGGGGATCAGGGTCTGCTGCAGTATGAATGGGTTTAAGTTCACGTTCCTCCTTTTCTTTTCTTTTTTTCCTTGTCTGTGGTTACAGATAATTTTTGCTATATTACAGAAAGGAGTGTAGATTTGCTTCGGTGTTTCCCAAACTTTATGCGCATGCTTGTATACCCCTGTTTTACTGGATTTTATTCTCCGCTGTGTCCTTAGCATCATAATATATTTCTGATTCTACTTCAAACTCCCTCATTGGATTCCATATTCTATTGTGATCATCCTATATTCAGGGGAAATACATGTGTGCAAGCGATTACGGACCAAAATTATGTACTATCGTAGACTCGTAGACAAATCCTTAGTAGTCCCTGTGTCTGCTTGTTAGAATGTTTTGATTGACAATTTTTGCACCGGCAATGAGGTTAAAAGAAAAAGTCCGCTTTTCATAGCTGTAAACTTAAAGTTTTTAGTTTGTGTTTGAGTTTGACATTAATTGATAAGTTTCCAATAATTTACTTCTTTAGAAAGGTTTAGTTTGCTTTCAGTTTCGGTGGTCGATTCACTGATCTGTTGCTTGGTAATAAATGATCCACTGATCTGCTGCTTGGTAATAAATGATCCACTGATCTGCTGCTTGGTAATATATCATCCACTGATCTGTTGCTTGGTATTATATTTTTGCTTCAGGTAATGTCGTGTGGATGGACAAGCTGACTCCTGCCCGAGCCTTCCTAAAGCTGAGCTCTTCTGCCGCCGAGGATGTATTGGCTGCCAAGGCAGCTAATGAACAGAACTCGAACATGGACGGTAAGAGGATGAGTTTTTTCTGACCGTTTCATCTGAGTCCCAAAGTGGCACCATTTTACGAGGCACATGCGACTCAAGCTACTACTAATGGAAGGTTGGGTCTGCTGGTTTAGTTGGGTTTTTTTAAAAGATCAGGTTTGGGAGTCGGAGGTGTAAAAAATTATAAGAGACGGTATTCTGATTTGTTTACTTTGACTATATTTCAAATTTTAGTGCATAACCTAATAATGGCAACAGTACCTCGATATTTCTTATTTCAAAGTTACTGTAATTGTGATTTACTTTGTGGCATCCTCTTTGGCCTGCAACCTTTTTTTTTGTGCTTACTGCAGTCAGCATATCACAGAATGGTGCCTATTACTACTTACCAGAGACATAATAGTCGTATTTTTAAACTTGGCCTGGGTTATTTTCTCTTCTTTTGAGGTTTCGTTGAAGGCGTTTTCATTTACTTTGAATTGGTTACTTACTTACGTCAATCGACAAAAAAGCTTAGTCTCTGACAGCTTTTTATAAAGATTTTAAGAGTCATGCAGGGATGCCTATTTGCCTGATAATATTTGGCCCAAGTCTGATGTAAGTTTCATAGTAGGGCCGGAATACTCAAGCCGAAAACTGTTGTTTCTTCAGGTGTGAGTCCACTGAATCGTGGCAAGACAGACCAGATGGATGCCAGCTGTGGACCCCTGGACTCAAACCCTCAGTCTTCTGCCACCGGAGCTGATGGTGGATCTCAAGAACAGAGTGGGTCTCAGTCGGAGCAGCCTCAGCAGCAAGTGCCGGTGTTGAACATTCAGGAAGAAGAAAATATGGAATTGGACTTTGATGATACTCTTGACTTGACCGTGGAAGACCCTATTGACCAAGCATTGACCACGTGGACAAATCATACGCAAAACAAGAAAAAGCAAACTGAAGACATTGAAAGTTCGGGAACGTTGGGAGTCAAGGAAGGAGGCACTCTTGGTGCTTCAGGTAGCCGTGAAGCGTTGTCGGAGAAAGAGAAACAGTCTATGCGGATTTCTGAAAAAGAGAGTGATGAGACTCCAGCAACAGAGGATGTTAGTGTCGGTGTTAAAGGAGGGAGAAAAGTTTCAGACAAGAGAAGTGCTGATTCGGAGATTAGATTAGACTCGAATGCAGAAGTTGGGATTCGGATAAAAAGCGAGGAAGACTTTTCCAAGAGTGGCCAGGGAAATAATAAACTGTCCCAAAAAGAAGGTAAGCTGTTGAAAGAAGATAAAAAGAGCAAATTGAAAGGGGTCCAGAAAGAGAAGAAAGACAAATCAAATAAGTCGTTGAAGAGACCAGAGAAAATGGATATGGAGGGTGGCTCCGACTCGGACAGTAGCTCCTCATCTTCCTCGTCATCGTCCTCATCGTCATCAGACTCAGGGTCAGGATCAAGTTCTAGTTCAGATTCTGACTCCTCCTCCTCCTCCTCATCTTCATCATCCAGCAGGTCATCAGAAGGCAGCAGGAAAAAGGTGAGAAATTAGAATGTTCAGTGTGGTTTCATTTGTTTATGAGTAGCTTTCTAAGTAGCCTTTAGTTTATTTCTGTTGTACAGAGAGGCATGCGCTTTTTTAACCTAACACAGTAGGGGCTCATGCATACACAAGTGAGGCAATTTAGTTTCTCATGTGTGATATAATAATGTAGATATGAATAATACGTCCGCGGGTTCACTACAATTAAGTGAACTAAGAATCTATATGATTTGCTGGGTTCTGAACAAAAGTGTTTCTTTACTCCCTGAAAGAAATGTGAGAAGATTGATGGGAATAGTTGAAGCTTCTAATTTTGTTATATTTTGGCATTATGGAAAGGGGTTGGCCCCATAATGTTCGTCGTGGGTATAGGCATGTTTTTGTGTAGATTTTTAAAATGATAATTGGGACTCAGTATTATAAAGAAAAGGGGTTGTTTTGATTTTGAAATCGAAATTGTACAAGCAAGAATGAGATATGCTCTTCTATCAACCCTATCCGTACGCCCTGGAGTCATTTTGTACACCCGGGGTTGTATTCTTCATTTTTCAGAATACTTTTTGTGCGCAGTACTCTTTGAAACTTTCAGTGTTTCTCAAAAAATCATTTTGTCCGACTGCTATGGAAAGCGCATGGATCGGATTAACGCGTACATTTCCTCTTTAAAAGTGATGGCACCGAATTCCCCACGTCGTATGGATACGACAGTAAAACACGACGTACGGATAGGGTTAAGGAATGGTGATTGTAGTGATGCTTTGACTTTGAGTAGTCAAGAAAGTGGTGAGCCAAGCACAAGTAGTCATCACACTGAGGTGAAGACCCATTCACCCGAAGTACTGTCAGATTAGTAATGCTTTTATATCTAGTCATACAAAGCACAGCTGATTAAAACCTGCAAATTCTTTGCCATATCGACAGACCGAAGGGCTAGAACCCAAATGGCCACTGGTTCGGAAAAGTAAAAAAAGTAAAGTATATCTAGTCATGAACTTTTTAGTTTTTATACAGAATAGCAAAATAGTGATTGTCTTTGATGTGTTGGTATTAATATCATGTTGGCATATCCAAAATAATAGCCCCAGATGTCATGCACAGTGTTGCGGTGGGTGGTTGGTGGTTGCTCTGGTATGGTTTGCTGAACTTCTTTCCTATCAAACATCTATTGTTCTTATCTCCCCTTCTTTTTTATGTTTGTTACTCTCTTGTAACACCTAATCTTCTTGCGCTCATATGACCTCATGCAGTTGCATACGCTGTAAAATCTCGTCTAAAGAAAAAAACTGTTGCGGTTTTGGGAAATGTGAAAAGGTGTATTTTTATTTATTGCTGCCGTTTTTAAAGTAACTGATGCTTCTGTTTATTAATTGCTTCAGATATTTGTACTACACATTGGATAGAAAATTCCAAAGAAATTTAATTATTTTTAATAGTCTGACATTGGGAGTGATTTAGAGACGCATGCATAAAGATGATTAATAAATAATTTTGTACTACTGAATTTACTTTTATGTACCTTTTTGTGATTGCTACTTTGTCAAAACAGTGATTGTTATCATTACCATCATTTTCTTCTTTTTTTTTCATTATAATTACTAGTTTGCTCTGTATAGAACTGAATCAAGGATTTCTATCACACATAAAACTAGTCTTTGAAAAGTAGGCAAAGTGACAGTATAAAGTTGCTTCTAAAAGACAAATTGAGTTTGGTCAAAATTTTCCTATATCAAATCGTGTTCAGTCAAAATTTTCTAATTCCGAATTGTGTTCAGTTAAAATTTTCTTATGTTCAGAAACCAGTCTCGTACTTTGAGAAAAGTAAGAATTTCTTCTAAGTTTTTGGATCATTTTGTCTATTACATTAATAAAAGTTATATTTTGGTTTCATTGGATTGTTAGGTTAAAAAGACTGTGTCAGAGAGAAATAAGGAGAGAGAGGCCCGGAAAAGTGCAAAGAAGCCCCAGGCCCCACCTATTCCACCCCCCTCAAGAGACCTGAGCGATATCCCGTGGCCACCGGGTTTCTGGAGACTTGGTGTTCCCCACAAGAAAGCCGAGTTCTTGTTTCTACGCTACGCTATGAAAGGTAAGACCGATAGTTTTTTTCTTGCATTTGAATTTTTGTAAGTCGGAAAGAAGCATGTCGATGTAGTAGTGGTTATTTGATGTTAAAAAAGCTTGACCAACCGATAGACAGACAAATGACAAAAGCTTGACCAACCGATAGACAGAAAAATGACAAAGGGATAAACAGAAAGTGGGATCTTCCTGTGGTACTCTCCACCCAATGAGTTTCCTCTTGCCCTTCTTCAAAGCCCTGAAGAAGATGCAGACAGGTCTTTTTGAATGTTAATCCTGCATTGAGAGGTTTCAAGTTTGTTAAAAAAAGAGCTGGACAGAAAACTAGTACGTGCAGAGACAAGATCCCAGCCATGTGCTCAAGAGGTTGTGGCCTTTGAGCAGCAGAAAGGTTGTGCTTCATGTAGGCAGGACAAAGCTGTTCAAAAGTACAGTTGAAACTGTAAATGATGGCTAACCCATAGTGGAGGAGAAAAATGGCTGTCTTTGACAGGTGGATGCCTTCATCATCATCCGGTGCCGTGCCGACTGGCGTGGGCGATCATGGATCTCCACTTCACCCTGTCCTGCGCTGCAGCAATGGTGTCTGTTGTTCTTGCTGCTCCCAACCATGTCGTCATCTTGTCCAGTATCTTTTCCCTCTGTCTGCTTCTGCCTCTCTTTCCATCAAACTTTCCTGTTGTTACAATATTCTCTAATGCTTCTTTCCTCATTGTGTGTCTGAAGAAATTTGCCTTCTTTCCTCATTGTGTGTCCGAAGAAATTTGCCTGTCGTTTTCTTATTTTCGTGATAAGTTGTTTTCTGTAATTTGCTTCAACCAGGACTTCTTCATTTGTTTTTCTAGCTGTCCATGGGATACGTAGCATGCGTCTTATGAACCACAACTCTGTCTTTGACAAAGTGGGTGTCTTACATAGTGTCATTTTGATTTTAAAAGTTCACAAGGGGAGAAATTGGAAGTGGCCATTTGTACAGGTGATTGTCTTATACAGGTGACAGATACAGCAGGTGTGACAGGTGCTGTGGCATTAAACCTGTACAATTTCACGCAGTTTTTGCACTTTTCTGAATTTATATCTCCTTAAATTTTAAGTCATTGAAATTTTCATTGATGTTGTATACAATACAACCCAACATTGTGAGATGAATAAATTCTCATTGTTAATACTTGCTTGCCCTCACATACCCAATAGGTTCTGAAATAGTTTGTACCTTGTAATTTAAAATGGTTTTGTTTTTTTCCTGTTGTCTCAAAAGCTGATAAGAAACTCCCTGGTGCAGAGAAAAGGAGCCACTACTATGTCAAACATGGGAACCCTAATTTTGGAGGTGAGTTGTGTAGTCATTGTGTGTGGTTGTTTGGTGGGTACTCTGGTGTGGTTTACTCCTTCGTTCCTATCAAACATTTATCGTCTGTATCTCTCCTGGTATTTTGTGTTTGTTACTCTCGTGCAACACCTATAGTCTTTGGCTTTATATGACCTAATTGTGTTGCAAGGGCCGTAACATTCTTACTAAAACAAATACAATCCTTGTTTATGAGAAGGAAACTCAGGAAACAAAAGCAAAATATAGGTTTTCAGTTTCTGTCGTCTATTCTTTCTGAGAAACAACAGCACCCCCCCC
>NW_004797516.1:738874-758580 GCF_000002075.1 Aplysia californica | reverse complement strand
CCTCTCTCTCTCTCTCCCTCTCTGTCTCTCTCTCTGTCTCTCTCTCTCCCTCTCCCATCTCTCTCTCTCTCTCTCTCTCTGTCTTTCTCTCTGTCTCTCTCTCTCCCTCTCCCATCTCTCTCTCTCATTCTCTCCATCTCCCATCTCTCTCTCTCTCTCTTTCTCTCTCTCTTTCTCTCTCTCTCTCTCTCTCTCTCCCTCTCCCTCTCCCTCCCTCCCTGTGTGTATATGTGTACATGCACTTCTCTTTCTCTTTTCTAATTTGAGACAAATTTTCTCCTGTTATTGGCTCAGGTGAGCGATTTCGACCAAATGTAGCCTTGATGATGTTGTGTGGATATAAAAGAGTTGTTGATCCGTACTAAATTTTTGTGTTCGTCACTTGTACTCTGAGCAATATTGCTGAAAAAAAAATAATAATAATAATCAACTGTATAATTGATTAAGAATTTAGTACAAATTATTTTTAGGGCTTTACAGTCAGATTTTACAGAAATTTGATATTGCTAACACATGAGGACAAACACTAATTTCTATGAGATCCCTCTTCATGTCATTGACCAAATCGAAAGAAAAGTTCCTGCCTTTCTCAGGAGACCCTTGTGGGCATGAGTATGTTAGTACATGTAGCAGGAAAGGATTGAATAGCACTTTTTTTTATGGGTTTTTTATATGCAAGCTCTCCATGGAAAATTTATTGCCTTTTTTTTCCCTCAAAATTCATGGCTCCTACCCACAGGCTTTTTGAAGAGCTCTTGCTATTCACAAAATGCTCCTGTCGCCCCAAAATAAAATGCAAAATTTTAAAGAAAGATGTGTCTTTTAGACAATGTTGAACTTACCAGAAGAGAAAGGAAGTTTTGAAAGAATCGGCTGTTGCGAATGGTTTTCCTAGAGCTGCACACATATCGTGGTAGAAAATAATAAGAGAGCCTCCCTTAGTTTTCATATATTCAATGGGATTGGCATGCCATGATAATTTTTTTTTACCTTTAAGAGTTATTTTGTTCTAAAATGCATTTGTTTTCTACTTCGCAGGTCTGAAAGGCTTCATCAGCACTTCAAGGTGGGTACATAATGTATTGACTTGTGTTGTGACATTTGGTCAGTTTGCTGCATTTAGTTTGATACTTTGGAGGCTCTCATGGTCTAGAGGTTAAGGTGTTCACCTCTCATTCAATAGGTCATGGGTTCGAATCCGGATGGTGAGGGAAAATTTTCTTCTATAAAATTTTCTCCTTTTACATCCTTTCCTGCTCTCTAACAATGTTCTGCCATCTGCTTTCATCTCCTCTTTCTGCTCCCCACCCCCTCACCTCCTTTACCCCCTCATCTGGGCTCCTGACTCTTTTTGCAGCCTTTCTGTTGCTACTCCATGGCTCCTTCTTACTGCTGTCTTTCAGCCATACCCCTGGTCTTTTGGTAGGAAAGATCTACACCTAGCCTTCTCGGACAAAGGCGAAAAAACTTGGAGGTCTAGTGTGCAAGTTGCGCACCTTAAAGATCCCTTGGTGGGTTAAAATTGATAAGAATAGGCTTCAGCCGCCACCCAAGCAAAATTCAAGCGCTCATATGACCGTATGCAGTTGCAAGTGCCATAATACACTTACCAAAGAAAAAAATCCCCCTAAACAGCAGTTTGATACTTTAGGCACTTCATTCATTCTGATTTATCCAAAATTTGACACTTACTTGTGAAGAGTAAGGCAAGTAATTTCAAACACTTTAGTTTCACTAATGGCAGCTATTTGCCTTACAGTCCCAGGCCTTTGAGAAGAACAGGGCTGACATTGGGCTAACGTATTGTAAGTAAGTGGCAACTGAATGGCAACATAGGCAGTGCCACCCAAGACAAGAGACGCCTGATCCTCCAGATTGGGGGTTTGGCTCAGAGCTTGTAGGCCAGCACCTTTACCCTATTGTACAAAACAAAACTCTGTTGCTATTGTAGGTCAGCACCTTTACCCTATAGTACAAAACAAAACTCTGTTGCTATTGTAGGTCAGCACCTTTACCCTATAGTACAAAACAAAACTCTGTTGCTATTGTAGGCCAGCACCTTTACCCTATAGTACAAAACAAAACTCTGTTGCTACAGAAACATCAAGAAGAGGAAACAACTAGTTTACTAATCTTGGGAGACGGCGATGCCTCTTGTGGTGATGATGTAAAGTCTGGTGATGAAAGCCATCAGGAACAACTCACCAAACGGACTAGTATTCTTTGAACAAGGTATCAAAGATAGGAACATGGAATGTTAGAATGATGTTTGAAACGGACAGGGTTTTTCAGGTAGCAAGGGAAAGGCTTCTGGAAAGGGACAGGGTGCTGCTGTCCTTTTCTGTGATTGTCCTTGTCTTTTCTTGATAGAACATGGACAATCCCACTCTCACTGGTCATAAATAAATGACAGTAGAATAAGCTTATTGTTTTTGTTTTTGTAAAGTGTTTTACGGCGCTCGCAACTGCATAAGGTCATATGAGCGTGCGGGACACACCCAATATTTTCAGTTGGTCGGAAACTTTGAATTTTGCCCGGGTGGCGGCCGAAGACTACTCTTGTCGATTTTAGACCACCAAGGGATCTTTAACGTGCGCAACTTGCACACAGGTCCTCCGAGGTTTTTCGCCCTTGTCCGAGAAGGCTAGGTGTAGATCTTTCCTACCACAAGATCAGGGGTGCGGCTGAAAGACAGCAGTAAGAAGAAGCGAAGGAGTAGCAGTAGAAAGGCTGCAGAAAGAATCAGGAGCCCAGAGGAAGGGGCAAAGGAGGTGAGGGGGTGGAGGCAGAAAGAGGAGACGAAAGCAGCCAACAGAACATTGCTAGAGAGCAGGAAATGAGGTGAAAGGAGACAAATTTAGATAAGAAAATTTTTGGGTCGCTACCCAGATTCGAACCCGGGACCTTTTGAATGAGAGGCCAACACCTTAACCTCTAGGCCACGAGAGCCCCCCGAATAACCTTAAATTGAACATAGTTCGTCCAAAAACAGGTAACTAGATGGAAAATAAAATCCTCAATTTTCTTTTCCTCTATTTGAGCAATATCTCTATACAGAAGACCCGGCAGAATTGAATAAAAATCCGTTGGTCCGACATATTTTGTTTTTTTAGCGGACTCTGCTTATATTCTAACATTTATATTTGAATGATCTTATAATTCATGATCCCTTTGTAACGGTTTCTCTAATTCTTTGCCCTTGTGACTATTTCCCCAGGAAGAGACGCCTTAGAAACGTTGAAAGTGAAAAAGCTGATGAAAGTCTTAACCCATCGAATATGTTTGTTGGTGGTCTGAAAGAGGAGACGGTTGGCGCGAAGTCACGGCTTGCAGGCCGGCTGGGTGTACCTTCCAAACTGAAGAGCAAGAGGGTTGAGAGGGAAGGCCCTCGCGTAAAACTTGCAGAAGGGACAGACCTGAGAGACGTGCTGAACCAAGATCTGGATGAGGATGCGGCCAGGGAGATAGGTTAGTTTGAGAAGCTTTTCCAAGTTGTTCTTTTTTGGGAGGGGGGAGGTTTTTTTTGTCTTTTCCTGTATTAACCGTTATTTGTATTTGCATTAAGATACGTGAGAAAACTATCGAACACCACAAAGAATGCAACATCATCTTTATAGACCAGGAGAAGGCGTTTGACAGAGTAAACCATGCATAACTCTGAAAGATACTCGAAAAGTATGGCGTCAGAGGACAAATGTTAGATAATGTCAGAGCTCTATGCACCAACAGCAAAGGCTCCGTAACAACGAAGGAAGGCAATACAGACTGGTTCAAAGTAAGATCTGGAGTACCACAGGGATGCGTTCTGTCTCCCCTCCTATTTATAATATATATGGATACAAGACGCAAACCAAAGCCCAGAAAGCCTAAATGAACTTCTATTTGTAGACGACCAATGTCATATTCATCCAAACCAACAAAGCGTCCAAAATCACACTACCGAACTGAACAACAGTTGCGAAAAATTTAACATGAAAATAAGCACATCAAAAACAGAAGGTATGAAAGTGAGCCGAAACTGTAGTCCCTCTTTACATCCATGTCAATAGTAAATAACTGAACTTTACAGAACTTTGTTTTTCTCCATCCACAGAGAATCGTTCAGTTTCCGGTGGCAACTCAGATGATGAAATGGATTATGGTGCTGAGCTGGAGAGACTGATGGGCGAAGATGGGCCTCCATCTAAAAAGAGATTCATGCGTATGCACGCGGATGACGAAGAAGAGAAAATCATTGCCCGGAAGTAAGCTTGCACGATTGTTTTACTTAACTTGACTTAAGTAATATTGATGATAATAATGATAACGACAACAATAGTAATAATGATAATAATTCAGTATAACATGGATTGGTCGAACACAAGACTTGATGTCACACATTCGTCGAACTGTTCCTGCGGTCATGTGTTTTTTGTTTTTTTTCTCTTTAACTTTGATAAGATATCCATCGAACTACGGATCCCTCTAACAACTGAGGCTGGTCCCAATGGATTCGAGCTATCCGTGTTGTGCTGTATTTCCATTCATAAAGCGCATATCCAAGCTCAACGGGGTGGTCTACACCCTTGAACACAACTCAGAAATATTCTCAGCTTCCCAGACTAACAATCTGACAAGATCTTTCACTGTTAGTTGACGATTAGCTCATCAATATGTGACATGTCACTTGTCTTGGGGACAGTTTTTACCACATTATTAAGGTTTAGATTTACTGTGTTTGTTGAATTAGGTTGTTTATGTGGTAAGGGTTTATTTTCTGGAGTACACTCGTATCCCAGTTTCTAAGGCCACGCATGAAATTCCAGAAGTCTGTAATGTTCTAGAATATTTTATGAATTTGAAAAACTAGAAGGCAAGGGACCCTATGAAATAGGAAAAATGGTCACATACCTAATGATGAGTTGCGCTGCAGGCTGAAGAACCAGGAGTCAGCTATTCGTTAGATCAAGCAGGGCAATGCAGAGAAGAAGGTATTTTCCTTATCTTTGAAACCTTGACATAACCTGGGGATATGATGTGGACATTTTTGTTCATTTTCTTTCGACACTTTTTTCTGTGAAGTTTGTTGGCCTTTGGGCATTTTGAGGGTGAATCTTGGGATCCCCTCTCAGGACAATGGATGGAGAGGAATAAACATTTCAAGGAGGGCAAGGGCACTTTAGAACCCACTCAGATTCCAACCATGAGAGTTTACTTGTTAGCCGAGTTCCCATACCAAATGTGCAAATGTACAGTGAGTTTGGGAAATGTTTTCTATGTAAATAACAGCCCTCGTCATTTTTGTGTGTCTTCCACAGGGCATCCAAAGTCAGAGCCAAGGCCATTATGCCGTTGAGGGATTACCACGTTGATGATCATTCCGAGGAGGAGGAGGAAGAGGAAGGCGTGCTAGAGGAGGAGGAAGAGGAGGAGTTTGAACCTCCTCCCCGTCAGCGGCAGTGGGTGGATTACGACAATGTGGAGGACGACGACCCTTTTAACTTGTTTGGTACGGCCAAAAGAGACAATAGTAGTGCAGCAGTGCTGGCTGCCAAACAGCTGAGCGAGGACAGCGAGGAGGAGGAGAGGGGCATGTACGCAGCTCGTAGGCCGCACGCCAACAACAGAGACAGTCGAAACGATCGACGCCCTCTCATGCAGAGATTGGGGCAGCGGCAGAGAGGTGCGGGATTTGAGACGTCGTCGGAGAATGCAGCAGGAACTGTAGATCTTAGGGCTAAGCTGGTTGGGCGGAGGAGGAACAACAACAGGAAGTGGTAGTTAGAGTTAGTATGTGTTCTGTCTGAGGATGTAGATGTTTGTCATGAAAATTGTAAAAAGTCATATATATGTGAGGCAGCGTGGTAAAATCAGTGGCTCGTCAAAATAATGAAATCGGAGAAGCAGGCATTTTTCCGCCAATTTGGAAATTTTGATTGAATTTGTATTTTTTTACTTTACCTTTTTTTATGTCAAGATAAAAACACATTTCCTTGTGAATTTTATTGAAAAACATTAATTAAAGGCACAAAATATATCATTTTTCAGTTTTCAAAGACTAGCTATTTGTTACCAAACTTTGGCGGCCATTTTCTCGATAATTTGTGTGGCTGCACAGGAAAACCCTATAGCTTGGTCCCCAGGTCAAATGTGAGATTATGGTATTTTTTAAATCTAAGTTCATTTCTAATCGTTTTGCTTTTATTTGAAGTGTCTAGCATCTTTGGTTCAAAAGTGATGAGGATTTGTATCAGAATCAGAAGGTGAGGCATGGCAGTTTTGAGAAAAACACGTTTAAAGTTAAGATTTCTTTATTTTAAAAGCTTATTCTTCCACACCTAGCATAGCTTATAGGGGGGCTCTCATGGCCTAGAGGTTAAGGTGTTGGCCTCTCATTCAAAGGTCCCAGGTTCGAATCCGGGTAGCGACCAAAAAATTTTTTTCTCTAAAATTGTGTCCTTTCACCTCCTTTCTTGCTCTCTTGCAATGTTCTGTCGTCTGCTTTCGTCTCCTTTTTCTGCCCCACCCCCTCACCTCCTTTGCCCCATCTGGCTCCTGAATCTTTCTGCAGCCTTTCTACCGCTACTCCTTGGCTCCTTCTTACTGCTGTCTTTCAGCCACACCCTTGATCTTCTGGTAGGAAAGATCTACACCTAGCCTTCTCGGACAAGGGCAAAAAATGTGGGAGGGCCCGTGTGCGAGTTGCGCACGTTAAAGATCCCTTGGTGGTCTAAAATCGATAAAAGTAGGCTTCAGCCGCCACCCGCGCAAAATTCAGTACTGCTTTACTGTCATGCTCTTGGTGTTTACGCCTCATTCTGCCACTTTCTCTCCCAGCCATCCTTCATAATTCATCCTTCTTTCTTCTCGATAGTGTGTTGTACCAACTGTGCTACCTCTTTCTTGTCTGCTTGAGCAGTATTACTGAGGAGTGGTGATGTAGTTAGCAGTGTGGTCTTCTTCTCTGGCTTGCATCCAGATGCCCAAAATGCCTCTCACCTATCAAGTTGGTCAGAGGGGCATTGGGCAGTCTCTGGATGCAATTGGTCTTTCAAGAGATCACCCAGCTGTGCCTCGAGAGTTGACATTAAGCCGGAGCTCCCGGCCACAATGATATCCTCCATCTCTTTGCTTTTCACTGAACAGCTAAGGTTGCCTTTTTTGTTTCTTGGGAGCTAGCTGGACAACTAAGAAATTCAAAGCTAGTGGGGTCAACGGGAAGGTTCGATTTTGCGGCATCTTTATGCATCTGAAGGACAGTTCCGTTTGTCACATTTGTCCCCTATAATTTATCTCGAAGTGCCTCTCCATCCAATCTAACTACTACTGCCTTACTCTTGTCCCCTTAAAACTATGGTTATAAGGCATAAGGTGAAAAATGTGGTTGAGGCTGGAAAAAGAGAGGGGTAAGAAAAGTGTGTCAGCCTTTGTTTTTACCGTTAATCTGTTCGTCATCACAATTTATTTACTGTCCAACATTGGTCAATGGAACTATCATATCTTTCACTGTTTCAGAATTGCGTATGACTAATAGTCATTGACTTATAACAAGCCCTGTGTTCATAGTACACGTAACCATGTATTACCATTATTTGTAGAGTTTCGTATGCCATTTTGAAAAGTGACATCCGACTCCGTCGTTTATCATTTTGAAAAGTGCCATGTGACGGACTCTAACACTGAGCAGTCAAACACCTACAGTAACAGTACAGGCATCTGATGGGGGCGTCGGTGTAAATGCATCCCAACTTTTCAAGCCGTTGTTGGGGCGTGGGTGGTTAGTAGGTGCTATAGTGTAGGTTTCTGCTTCTTTCCTTCTATCAAACATATTGTCCTTACCTCTCCTCCTCCTTTTTTGTGTTTGTTACTCTCTTGCAACACGTCTAATCTCCGGCACTCATGTGACGCTACTGTGTTGCAAGTGTCGTAAAACTCTTACATAAACTAAAACATAAAACAACCTGTAGGGACATCCATAGATTTTTTTCTCACCACCGCTGTAACTTACAATAATTTCCAAGTGTCAGTCACTTGCCTTTTGAAATTGCGAGGTCTCTTTTTTCCACCTCTGACCTCTGCTGACTTGGAAGTACATGTATGCTATGATCACGGGCAAATTACTATTTATGGGCCACATCACACGGTTGATTTTAAACCATTGTGACCTCCAATAGTAATGTCTGGTTTTGTGAAGAGACAAAATAGGTGTTGAGCTAAAAAGAAAATTCAATAAATATTGTCCAACAGTTGGAAAAAATGTTTGGTTTCTTTGATTACATTGTTTAGATGAGTGCCTGGTTTCACCATGATGCTGCACACATAAACTTTATAGATCTCCTGTTCATCCTTACCATTCACTTGATATTTCCATTATAATAATTTTTTTTAAAATCCAAGTCCCCAATGGCAAGGCACTTTCTTTCCTTCAAGACATTTAGAATACAGTTTGCGATTCATCAGTGGGTCCCTACAGACAAGGTGTCGTCAGTCTTGAGGAGACGGTTATACAAAGTAACGGAATTATACTATCTGTCCTTGGTCACAATAATATATTTTTTGTCAGCATGCAGAAGGCTTGTGGCTATGTTGCCCATAGCCCACAGCGCCTCCTTACCTGTGCATTCTTCTGAGCAGAGGACAACGCCTGTTTATCCTTCACTTAGCATGAAACTTTTTTCTGACCAAATTTCACTAATTTGCCTTTGAATTATTGTTTTTTTACGGTGAGGCAAATTTTTGTATGGAATCATTCTCTTGTCCAGAGGAACTTCTTCTTATTGTGTTGATATATTTCTCTTTACTCAAACCGGCAAACAAACATACATGTGCTCTGCCAATCTGGTCAGTCATTTCATTTAGTTGTTCTCCGTTGGTAGAATCACTTGCTTGTCTCACGTGGTCAGTGGGTGGTTGGGAGGTGCTCTAGTGTGGTTTGCTCCTTCTTCCCTATCCAACGTCTATCTTCCTTATCTCCCCTCCTTCTATTTTGTGTTTGTTACTCTGTTGTAACGCCTCTAATCTTCAGCACTTGTATGACGTTATTGTGTTTCAAGTATCGTAAAACACTCACTTACTCAAACTAAAACCACAAAAAAAATCACCTGGTGGGTGGTTGGCGGGTGCTCTGGTGTGGTTTGCTTCTTCCTTCTAATGAAACATCTATTGTCCTTATCTCCCCTCTTTCTTTTTTATGTTTGTTACTCTCTTGTAACACCTCTATTCTACTGGCGCTCATATGACCTTATGCAGTTGCGAGCGCCGTAAAACCTCTACTAAAACAAACTAAAACAAAATCACCTGGTCAAAAAAGTATCCGATTGTCTTAAGTCTTTGAACCCCATCGGACGCTGGGAGCGTCCGGCGGTAATAACCCTGTTCCCCATCTGACCGTCCAGCACTAATGACAACCGTTTCGTTTCATTTAGTGCTAGTTTTTGCTTTTTTTTCGGAACTATTCCAGAACCAAGTTTTTTAGTAATGACTAAGCCTTTGTTTCCGATATTTAGAAGTTGGAGGCAAGCTTTTAGGATTCTAATGAGACGTTGTAGATTAGAAAAAAACTCTGGGAAACGGTGGATAAGACTCAGGGTTTATAGAGTTAAGAGCTGGCCCAGTTAAAACCATACCTTTGTAATTGAAAAAACATTGTGTGATTCACTTTAAAAGTAGTCTCTAGGTTTAAAGTCCCTATCAACACTATTAGTGTCAGGTTGTTTAAGAGGTGGGATGTCTGAATGTAATATCTGTCTCCAACAGGACCAAGTCTAATGGGTTGAGAGCCTTGAAATTGAAAACCACAAAATGATCCAAGATTAAGAACACCTACCTAGTCTTGGGTTCTATCCAGGGCCATCTGTTCCATGTTTTATTTCTTTTTACTAAGTGAAACTTTTTCTTCCCTCAAACATCAATGTTTACGGAAATCATTATTTCATTATTTATAAAATAAACAAGGGAAGCCTATGAGTATGAGTAGGAGCTTAGTTGTGCAACTTGAAATCCAACTAAGAACCTGTTTTTTCTGTCTCCCGATAACTGGGTTTGTAGGCGGACGGACCAATCACCCTACTTGTCAATTACATGAAGGAATGTTCAAATGGCCAGAAATCTACCTCTTCACATAATTATAATGAATTTCACTAAATCCATGAACGCATGCAACAAAATTCTTGCTTTCATTTTCCCAGTTGTCAACGCACTGTGTCTCGATAACACAATATTCCATTTGACCGGAGACCTACTCTTGTTTGAGGTTTGCATTCCTATAATAACAAAATGAGAGGACGAGGTTTCAGGTATAGGCATGACTTTTCTGTTTTGTCATATATATATCTTTTTTTCTCACAACTCTTGCATTGTTCTGTTTGGTGATTTGTTGTTTCTGGGAATGTAATTTAATTACGCATGTGTTTGAAATGTGGAAAAAGAATGACAAACGTTGAGAGAATTATGTAAATTAAATACATGTATTTGTCCAGCATTGAGTTTATCCATTCTGCTTCTGTAAATGTGAGAAGATAAACAGTGTATCACTGTAGTGTCAATGTGTTTTTAAAGGTTATGTTTATTTGTTTGTCTGTTTTTTTGTTTTTTGTTGTTTTGGTTTTTTTTGGGGGGGGGTTGTTAAATGAATTGTAAAAGATGAATAAAAAGATAAAGCAACGTCATTGTGTAGTATTGCTAGTACATACCATCATTTTTAAATGCAGAAATCTTTTTAGAAATGTACCATGAGGATAGAATAGATTAATCAAGAAGTTGGATTTGAACCTTTACTTTAAATTAAAGTAAAGGTTCAAATCCAACTTCTTGGTCTCTTGTTGTTGAGAGGAACAACTATGGGTACACCGGACTGTGCTCCTCTCTCCAGAGTCTAGCGGAAACTATCATGATTTAAAAGTTTAAAGAGCAGGTTTCTGCATGAAAGCAGGCTGATTTTTCTTTTTATTTGTTCCATGCATTTCTGTTATTTTTTCCTTTCCCATTGTTTTACTCACATCATCAGGATCATCTTGACCAGTGCTCAATGTTCTTCTCCTTTTGCCCTTCATTCTCTCAGAGCTGACAAACTGACGTCTGTGGTGTATGTAGCGGTCAGATTTTTGTTGTCACACGCAGGAGACCAGAGTTTAATTTCCAGGTTGGGAGAATTTTTATAGAGTATCTCGATCTATCTGCTTGGATGTTGTGTGCCTCTCAGCTTGAGTTAGCCCTAACAAACTGGTTGGAAGCCCACCTCCCAATTGATCAAAATTTTGTTGAAGCTGTAAAAAGACCTACAATAAAGAAAATCAGAAGGGGCTGTTGTGGAAATCACGCCTGACAAGGCACAGTAGTACCATTTAAAGATTTAGAAAAAAATGAATAAAGTGTCTTTTTTTTTTGTGTAGCACATTAGCAATGTTGGATACTTGGTCTAGTCTATGAATAAGAGTATGAGAGATATATGTCTTCACACTGCCAACACATGTTTACACTCTGTGGAGAAAGGTCATAATTCTAAAACGTCACAAACCTGTTGATCAAGAATGATCAATTTCCGTCAAAGAAAGCCCAGCCTCTTTTGTGTGGACCTATCATCTTATTTTGATTCAGCACTGCTTCCAATCTTATCTTCTGTACTTTTAGAGAAATCCACATTAATTTTACATATATGAAATCTCTATATATTAAATATTAGTAACATATCAAACGGAAGACAAAATTTTTACAAACTTTCAAGGGAAACTTGGTGACATCTCTTCAAATATCAAACAGGTTCCCAAATGCCATTTTGAAGCCTGCAGAGGCTCAAAAATGTAACTTTCATTCATGGGTTTCACCTCCTAAATCCCTACAGGGTCACTATCATCATCAATGTCCTCTGCCCAGACCCCTGAGATATAATTTTTCCTTCTTTTTTACTTTATCAGTTGGAAGCACTGATTTAGAATTGGAAAATTTAGACAGTTCAACAGATAAGGACAACGTGTTCTGTCTGGGTTTTTGTTTTTTTTACATATATACTAAGTACAGAAAGTTAAATCCTTTTTGACCTATTTATATAAGACATAATGTATAATATGGCCATTTTTTAAATCTGCAAAGTATTAAATAGTTTGTAAATTATATGCTGCTGGATGTTTAGAGTTCGAAAGCACCAGTGTCTGTGGTGTAGCTGTTAGGTGTCTTGCTGTTGCATGCAGGAGATCTGAGTTTCATTCCCAAGTGGGGCGAAAAAAATTTATGATTTAAATTGTGTCCACAGGAAGCATAAAAACACCTGTATTAATTATTTTTTTTAGTTGGAAAAGTCAGACAGTTAAAGAACCACAAATTTTGTCTGTTTTCTGTGTTTAAAAAAATTATGTAGATTCAAAATAGGAATTAATCCTGTCTGTGAACTGTTGATTCTATATGTAATACATGATGTATGTCATTATTTTTTTATCAGCAACATGTTAGATATTGTATAAGTGCAGTCAAGCACTCAAATAGTGAAATCTACGGCACATGAAAATCTGTTCGATATATAATTATGGCATTCATTTAAAAGAAAAATTCTGGACCTGAAAATCTGTTTGCATTGTGCATGTTTCGCAATGTATGTGTTCACTATGCGTGAGCTAGACAGTATGTCATTATTCTTTTTTATTAGCAATCTATTTATTAAACATGCTTAAAGTACATGTTTAGGTCACACAATTTATTGCAGTCTGATTTGGAGTTACAATGTTTGCATTTGACAGAAAACAAAAGAAATTGTTTGCAATTTTTAAAAGTATGATCTTCTTTTAGCCTCATTGTAATGCTGTACTTGTACGCTCAAAATTTAGATTGAAAGTCAAAGGTTCTGTATGTTTGTTTGTAAATTTTGTTTCATCTGCGAGTTTGATGAGCAGTATGGATGGTGCTGCTTCATCTTTTGAGAAATGCATGCGTGTTGAAGATGTACAAATTGACTTTATTAAATGTTGACTATATGTTCACAGTGGCTTGACATTTGAATGACTATTTTGTTTAGTTAAACTACAGGTTTTTAGTGATAGCATTGGTGTGTGGGTGTTTGGAGCATTTGGAGGGCCATTAGTAAATGTATAGGTTTACGAGTTTTCATTTCTTCTCCCAAATCAAACAAAGACTGAGGGAGCAGCAATTTAAAGGCGATTGGTCATTGTATAGGTTTATGAGTTCTCATTTTCTTCCCCAAAATCAAACAAAGACTAAAGGAGCTGTAATTTGAAGGCAAGGAAGAAATTGTAGTTAAAACAACAAATGCTGCGCTAAGGTCTCTGGACAAAGCAGACATGGTCACTGTGTTTGACCGCTGTCTACATCAGATGAAAAAATGCTTTGAGATCAACAGTTGTTATGTTGAATAGAAAGTTTCTGTAGTTGTGAAAAAAAATTCACGGCTTTAAAATGAAAATTGTGAGGCAGCGTGGTGGAATCAGGCTCTCGTCCAAATAATCAAAGTGAAGAAACTTGCATTTTTCCGCAGGTTTGTGAATTTTTATTTAAAAATTTTTTTTGGGGATCAACACCTTTCATGCCCATTAAAGAACTGATTTCTGTGTGGATTTTTCCGAAAAACGTTGATTAAAGGCACAAAAAATAAAAATTTTCAGTTACCATGGACTCTCAAGCTCTGGAAATGACTAATCTTTAATGGCCATTTTCTCATTAATTTTACCTCAGAAAAAAGGGGACCCCCACCTTCTTCATTCACAAATATCTCGACTTGTATTCAAGATTAATGGATGTTTTTTCCATCCAAATAAAGACAAGTGAACAAGCTTTAAGATGATACCAATAACTCTACATGCCCAAAAATTGACGAGAGCCTGATTCCACCACGCTGCCTCACAATTGTTGATTTTGCCAAACAGGGAAACTTACTTCTGGGACAGACTTCATTTTACTCATAGCACGTCTTTCAACACTGTAAGTTCATTGAAGAGGCAGGACCTCCGAATTTAACATCAGTCTCAGATACTATTGATTAAATAGGTACCATATACCATGGCATCAGGTCACATGCACATTATGGGTAAAGGAAGACCCAGGTCGGCGATCCCAGGCAATATCGATAAAAAAAAATTTAAACTATCAAACTTGTTTTTTTGCGGAAAAACATCCTTTGACATCTGTTGTATCGGGTCACAATGAAGAAACTGTTGAAAAAACACCCTAAATGATCTAAAAGGCCGTTTGAAAAGTGAGAATTGCTCTAAAAATCCTTTTAAAGATCCCTGGGTTTTTTTCCGCTTTTCTCTAAATCTACTTTTTGACATATGTGACCTCCTTGGTGTAAGGAGTTTTCAAAAACTACTGAAGCTAGAAGCTTTAAATTTTGCATACAGGTGCTTTAAGATCTAATGTGAGGAAATTGGGAAATATGTGTAACTTGTGGAAATATTCAAATTTTTTGTAATATGTACCCCAAAATTTCGTCAACTGACTCTCGGCTGACTCTCGGGGGTCCAATGAATTTGGGCTCACTTTTTTAGTTTTAAAGATAGGTCAAAATCCTCACATGGATCCCCAGTTCATATAGGTTTGTACTTGTGTGCCAAATTTCAGGCGGATAATTCAATATTTACTATAAAATTCTTCTGCACTAAAAAACTGGTTTGGAAATCCAGAACCATTTTTCAGAAAAACTCAGCAAATTCACCCTGAGTACATCATATTTACCTATGAACTTCTTGCACAATTACATGAAAGTGAATAAAAGTCAGTCGTTTAGAAAAATTTTCCGGGAGTGTACGTCTCCCCTTAAAGATGCTTGCAGGCTTGAAAGTTAAAATATTGGTATAAATTATATGTTCATCAGAAAAGACTGTTTTGTGGCTTTTGTCAAGGGATTTTCCATTTTATATATATATATATATATATACACATATATATATATATATATATTATTAAATAGACTTCCAAACAAAACAAATCAAAGATTTTCCTGTAACTCGTTGGGAGACTTAGATCTAAATCTACAGTGCAGCAAGGCGCAGCCGTTTTATTTTAAAGTTAAAGTGATGATGCCCAGATTTTATTGGGCTGTTCAGATCCATTGAAAAGTTGCCTGTTTTATTTCCAGAAAGCCAAAAACTCATGGATAAGATGCAGTCCCAATTGTTATGTAAAATGTTTTTTCCAACACACAATGATATTTATGGTTCTTCCCCAAAACGGCCTAAATTCAAAATGCCCTCCTGGGAATTTGAACAGTGACGTCCGTTCCATAGTCCAGCATGATACCTATGAGTTTAAGGTGCCCTCTTATTGGAGGGTGCCACTGGCAGGTCCTGCGACCAGTGGTGACCTCCAACCACTCACACTGAATTCATGTTATGACTACTAACTTGATAACGAAAAGCGTTGTTCACATCATCATCATCCAGTGCAGATCTGCAACAGACATCGGCGATCATGGTTTTCCATTCATTGCTTTGCTCGGATGCTCTCAAAAAAGCTACGTTTCCCTGATCTTTCCCTGTTACCCATTTGTTTAGGTTCCCTTAGTGTGTTGTTCTGGGCCTACCCCTGCCTCGCTTGCCCTCAATTTTGCCAGTAAGAGCTAGATGTTCATCACCTGGTTTGTTGGATTTTTTTTCTTTAAACAGCACGGTACGGTGGCACCCAGACCAGAGAGATGCTTCTAAGTTTCAGGTAGTGTTTTACAGCACCTGCGACATAATTTGGTCATATGAGTGCTGAAGATTAGTGGTGACACAAGAGAGTAACAAACCTAAACCAAAATAGGAGAAGAGACAAGGACGATAGATGTTGGACAAGAAGGAAGGAGCAAACCACACCAGAGCACCCACCTGCCACCTACATCAAAATCAGAACCATATTTGTTATACTGTACATGTATCATAACCAGAGTTCCATTGTGAGTGGTTGGTGGGAGCTCTGGTATGGTTTGCTTTTTCTTCCCAATAAAACACCAATCATCCTTCTCTCTCCCCCTTTTTCTTTGTATGTTACTCTCTAGTAAGTAGTACTGGTGTCCCCTCTAATCTTTGGCAAGTGTATGGCCTGTTTGTCTGTTGTAAAACCAACTAAATATCTAAAGAGTTCCATTGACCTTTTCTAAGGCAAATCAAGTACGTTATTTTTCCAACGCTGCAACAAAAATGACAGAGACGGCTCCATTCTAAGAATCAGTGTTTATTTTTGGGTGTCAATTTTTATTACAACCCTTCCACAATTCATTATTTTGATGCAAAATGCTGTTGGAATCATGTACATCAAGAGTCAAGAATACAATTTTTCATTATAAATATACATTTTCTTTTGCTTGAACATTCAAAATGTTATCCCATTTTCGGTATCCTATTTAACTTTACCAACATTTGAACAGAATGTTGAGACATGAGAAGTTTTTAAAAAAATTTACGAAAAAATATCCCAAGATGCATTAGTTATTTATGTTATAACTTGTTCACTTTCGTCTGACCGCGGTTAAGACAAGATTAAAAACAAATTGCACTGCTTAGTCTACCCAGGTCTTTGCATGTGGGTCTAAGTCTAAATGGTGGTTGACCAATACTAGAATCATTAATTTACGTCTATGAAAAATGGTAGAAACAAAAGAAAAATGGGCGAGTACTCTACTAGCTTACACTGAGACATGGGGGTAGGATGGGATTGCTGTCTCAAAATTCACACTTTGCATGTTAGGTTACTGTCAATTATTTGTTGCAGTGATCTTGTGTATGCAATATATGGCCCAAATGAGAAACTCTTAAGTACAGGGTCAAGATTTGTCTGGAAAAATATTTTATCTAGGTCCTTGGCCTACAGCAATGCCATAGATTCTACAAAGTTTCTTTTATGCACATTGGCAAATTAATAAATGAGCTAGAATTTTTTTCCCGCAGATAAATGAAAGTGAAGAAGTCATAACTAGTGTACAGCTACACTTTTGATTCTATAGATCCTGACACAATCAGAAATGCATGTTATGAACAAGAAAGCACCAAGGTAAAATGAAACATCTGAAGTATAAAAACAAGCATCAAATCAGCGAGCACCATTATTTTCATTGTGCGGCTATTTCTCACTTCAAATGGCAACTTGAAAAAGGAAATTATATTTTCTTTGTATTTACTTTTAATTTATACAGGAATGGTTTAACATGGAAAAGGCAAAATCTCCATATATTACACTTGTTCTTAAAAGCACCATGGTCAAATTTACATCAGATATTTGCTTAGCAGCGGAAAAAGAAAACAACTGACTAGTGTAAAAGGGTTGGTAATTATGGCACAATGAGAATTCCAACGTTGAAATATTTTTTTAAAAATGAGAAACAACAGTAACAATATAAAATTGCTATACAGTTACACATCATAATATTATAAGTTTTTATTCTGACCATAAGGTGAAATCAAATTCAAAATGGATTAACGTAAATTCCTTGGGGGTCACACCGCCATACTTTGAACTGTGGAAAATAAGAGAGAAAAAAAGGATACAATCAGTTTTTAAAATCTGTTACATCTTGTTTGACAAAAAAAGAGAGAACAAATAAAAAAGAGATCTTCCTATTATTTGATTGATGACATTGGCTTTGGGAGGAGAAAACCAGCGTGACAAAAACATTCTCTAACTCTACTGAGCCTGGGTAACTATACCTGTAAAATGTGGGGTAAAACTAGAAACAGAAACAACAGTCATATCGCGCAACTCCAACTGGATTATCGGTATGAAAAAAACCCCAAAAACAAACCCCAAATGTCTTTATACTGTTCTTAGTCTTAGTAATATAGTTTATAGTGATATAACCAGATCCAAATTTTGTGAATGTTAAAGTTCATTGTAGAGGTAGAAATTAGAATAACTAAGAGTGTAACAAAAACTATACATGCTTGGTTACAAAGGACATAATTTAAAGACAATTTGCGAGCCCTCAGTGTCATCCCTGAAAAGGCCGAAAACTGAACAAGAAAAACATGCATAACTTTTGAACCAATGAAGATATCCAAATAATTCAAAACATATAAAACGACAGTACACTACATGCTAAGACCCATCTTCTGAACGTACTTTTAAAGCTGAAAATTGCATTTTGAAAATGTATCTCACCTGCTTACTAACCGTGTTGCTGAAGGCGTTATTCCCCATACAATTTATCTATGGCTCCTTTTTTGTTTTCAGTGGTATTTTTTTCTCCTCATCTCTAACTGCCTTTTTTATTTAGTCTCTTGGAGGTTGACTAAATATTTGAGAAGCAGAGGTAATGATAATACTTGTAATCATTTATCTAGCTGCAGATATATCTATGCTCTGTAGAGTACTCTATGTGCTCGCAATCGAATAGTCACAACAGTTGGGGAAAGGAAGACAAATAGATCTGTGACAGATCTTAAGTCCACTGCCTACTTTTCATTCCATCTGTCTGTCAGACTGCCTGCAGGCTATAAAATAATTTTTTAACCATGTATTATAAGAAATCAGACTTAGAGGACTTATTGTTAGTCTACTATAGCTGATACCTTGTTATTACCAAGACTTTTATACGGGGGCCCACTGAACTATGAGTACAACAAACTAAATGTACTTACATCATCCACATATCCCACAAGACCAGCATACTGGTAACCATATCCAAGATGCAGAGCACAGACCCTAGCGTCAATGTATCCTGTTGTAAAGAAAAGAAGTGATTGGTAATTGAACACATCTGTACACATAATTATAATATATTAGTATTATTAGTATTAATTACAGACTACAAGTACAAGTTTGTTCTCAAAGTTGGCTGGAGAAGATTATTTATCCAGTAGAAAAAGAACATAAGACTACGATTTCACTGTCAGGGTAAGCATGGTTAGTTGGTTCAGAGTTCTACTCTTACACTTTCAAGTATACACTCACAAAATAAACCGGACAAGGAATTTTTTTTTGGCTATACGAGTTTCATTACGTCCATGTTTTAAATACAAAGAATATATTATGTATAAATATACATGGGAAAATTCAGACCTGAAATCTATGTGCTATATACGCATGTTTGCTTAAGTATGCCGTCATGTTGTGCAGGCTAGACTGTATCAATTCTATGCTACTTGTAAAACTATGCACTAACGGAAAAACAAAAGAAAAGAATAGTACTAGTACTCTGAAACATGTTGTAAAGACAAAACAGTCATTTGCACTAAGAAATGACTGGAGTCCTGAATAAGGCAAAAGGAAAACTAGCACATGATGTAATGAGAGAAAGAAGGATGGGGAGGGATAGTGGGGGGGGGGGGGGGTGAGCAAAGAAGGAATTGGAGAGCAAGAAAAAGGAAAAAATGTTTTATTAAAAAATAAAACTAAGAACAAAATAACAGTAAGCAACAAAAACCCCTTCGTATATATATATATATATATATATATATATATATATATATATATATATATATATATATATATATATATATATATATATATATATATACATATAAGAGGGACAGACAAGCAGGATAACAAAACATGAACCAGAGAAAGCAAGCAGTTTGACTTACTGGTCATTGGTGGTTTTCCCTCATAGGTCTCCACCGTGTTTCCTACTTGTCCAGTGAACACAAATTCTTTGTCATCAGGTCGTCTCTTGTATTCAAGAGTGATGTCATACCAGCCATTCTGAAAAGGAAAGGTTATTTGAGTGGTCAGGAGATGGACTGAGCTAAAGACTGGGATCGGTTGCATGGATTGACGTTTTTCTAGGAGTCGTAGTCGATCAGTAGTGGTA
>NW_004797516.1:716374-733874 GCF_000002075.1 Aplysia californica | reverse complement strand
TCACCTGGTTTAAGAGGTAAAATTAGCGAGAAAATGGCCTTCAAAGCTTGGTAAATTCCAAAGCTAGAGAGTTCATGGAAACTGTAAATTTATATTTTTATGCCTTTTCTCAACGTTTTCGGTGAAATCCTCAAAGGAATGTGATTGTAAATGGACATAAAAGGTGTTGAGCCAAAAAACAAAAATTTGATAAAAATTGCTAAGCAGGGAGAAAACTGCTGTTTTCTTCGATTTCCTTGTTTTGACGAGAGCCTGATTTCACCACGCTGTCTCACATATTATATCACATAGTCTCTATTTAGCATTGAAAAAAATCAACAGATACACCCCTACTTCAAAACCATAATAAGTAATATTCTATGCCTTGTTTCATTTCTCTTGGTACTTAAAAAAAAATTGTAACATTCTTCTAAAAGGAGTACATAAACAAATTCTTCTTTTTTTTAAAATGTATTTTTTTAAAAAGAAGGGACATAACTCAGCTCAGCTGTTTAAAAAAGGAGAAAAATAAAAGCCACATACCACGATCGACGACAGGGCCATTAGTTCCTGGGATACAGGTACATAGGTCCAGGTCCATGACTAGTCCAGCTGGACAACTGAATATCGAGTCTGGCATTGAAAGGTAGAAAAATCTGGACCGGTCACCAGGCACTGTACCCAGATTACACGCTGGGAAGACAAAGGAAGAACAATGTTAAACACTGTCATCCTTGATGTCACAGACAGACAAGAGAGAAGCGTTTAGTTTTTAATTTTAGTTAAAGTTTTACGGCACTAAGACACATTTTCGTAAAGGCTTTACGGCTCTTGAAACACAGTAAGGTCATATAAGTGCTGAAGATTAAAGGTATTGCAAGAGAGTAACAAATGCAAAAAAGAAAGAGGAGAGACCAGGACGACAGACGTTTGATAGGAAGAGAGAAGTGTGAGAGACAATACCAAAATGAGTATTTCCTGCTGCAGGTATTATGCTAAAATCAGCACAAAACAGTATAAGTGATGAAAGTAAGAATCAATCAGTCAGGATAAAGGTAACAGAATAATGATGCGCACGAAAATGATCAAATATGCAATATCACACACATGTATATATTCTCTCTTGCTCTTAAATGCTTGAACATGAACAGACACACCCATACTCGCGTACACACTATCAGTCACTTTCACCACCTGATAAGTAGATGGGAGGAATGTTGATTCCACAAGTAAAGTAACAACACACAACCCCCCCCCCCCCCCCCACACACACACAGGTTACACAAACACTTCAATAAACATACATGGTCCTTGGGTGGGGCCCTGGGTGCTTGTGGGGAAGCACGATCTTCTTGTGGGCCCGCAAGTTACTGGACAAGTAGGGTCGTCCACGCATTGCTGAGAGGAGGAATCGAAAGACTGGCCTTCAGGACAGCACTTCTCAGAGCCGGCTCCATTTGCTCCGCAGTCCCAATAGCTCTGACAGCCACTGGTGCTGCTGTAGCGACTAAAGGGTGCCAGCTTCAAACATGGATCTGAGAGAACAAAATAACAATAGAAAACAAATACATAATGATCAAGTACCAATATAAATGAGATCTACACTGAAAATAAGAATCAGTGTCAGAAATTCTTAGAATAAAAAAATAACATTTTAAAACAAAGAGTAATAATCCAGTTCCAAAATAAATTGCTATTGGAAAGAACAATTTCCGTCGCTATCTAGATTTGAACCCGGAACCTATTGAATGAGAGGCAACACCTTAACCTCCAGGCCACAAGAGTCCCCCAACCCCTAACAAAAGTTTAATGTCCGTCCTTACCATATTCACAAACACCGTTTGCTGGGAAGTCACAGCCGGACCAATGTTCCGCAGACCTGTTTATGTAGACTGTGCCAGGAGCACAAGGCATGACAATTGGGTTAAAGCGCAGGGGTCTGCCGTTGACATCTTTCTCCCCGCCTACAGGCAAGCAGGTCACCATTAGCTCACAGTGCCCCTCCACGCCCGCCTGGTAGTGACCGTTACTGTAGGTGCATGTGTCACACAAGTCCGCTGTGAGAGGGACCAGGGTGTGGACGAGAAGTGGGGAAAAAAAAAACATAAGTAAACTGTCTCGAGTGTCTTAGTTTACCTGCAGTAAGAGTTTTAAGATACTTGCAACACAATTAGGTTATACAAGTGCCAAAGATTAAAGACGTTATAAGAGAATAACTAACACAAAAAAAGAGGGAGGAGAGATAAGGATGGTAAATGTTTCATAGGAAAGAAGGAGCAAACCACACCAGAGCACCTGCCAACCACTCATTTGTCTCGAGTCTATATGTGCTGGTAAGGAACACAGTAACAAATAGTATTCCTATCAAATGGGGAAAAAGAAGCCTTTAAAAAAATCATTCTCCAAATAGTGAAAATATTATGTAACACATTGATAATCATTCTACATCCTCCAGATATTTGGATATTATGTAATACATTATTGATAAATAAGCTAGATGGTAAAAGATAATTTCATCTACAATATTTGTACGATATATGTGTATGTATTGTTACGTCTACAATGTATACACGCTTTTTCCACCTCTGGAAAAAAAAACATTCTGCCAGTCCAATCCAAACAAAATGAGCAGCAAAGTTTTATATATCTAATGTCTTACATATATATATATATATATATATATATATATATATATATATATATATATATATATATATATATATATATAAAAGGGTTGTGTGTAATCCACAGACGTACTGCTGCCTTGAAACTGTTGCCCGAAACAATAGTGTCTGCACATGAGATAAATTGCTTTAAGGATTTGCCCCACCTCTAACATAATAAGAAAAAGTTTTAATAAAAGTTTTAGGGCACATGCAACACAATAAAGTCATACAAATGCCGACGATTAGAGGTGGTACAAAAGAGCAACAAATATAAAAAAAGAAGGAGGAAAGATAAGGATGATAGATGTTTGATAGGAAAGAAGGAACAAACCACACCAAACTGCCCACTCACCTGTAACTTTAATTTCACATCGTGATCCTGCAAATCCCGAGGAGCAAGCGCAGATGCACTGGCCAAAGCAGTCCTTGTATGCTTTCTGTCCATTCATACAGTTGGCGTCTTGAGGGGAGCACAGTGTACCATTGAATAGTCTGTCATCAATCTCTGAAATAAAGGAAAGCACACAGATCACAACAGAGTCATCAGAATGATGAAAATAATCAAAATATGCAATATCTCACACCCTCTCTCATCCTCTCAAACATGGAAACACGCACGCACAATTACACACAAACATGCACACACTAACACACATACTAACACACACACACACACACACAAACACACACACACACACGTGCTCACACACACACATGCACTGTCAAACGCACTAACACATACACTCACTTGCAATCACACGTATACCTCAGAGTGCATAAAAAATTATTCAAACGTGAGAAACAGAAAGTACAACATGTACTGAAAACACATTCATATTTTGGGGAATATAGAGGACGTTTTTCCAAATCCATGCCTGAATTATTATCTCTATTCAATGAGATAATAATAATTTAATAATTGCTTTTATATAGCGCATATCCATGCTAAAGAGCATGCTCTATGCGCTTTACAACTATTATGGATACATGGTTTAAATTTGTCTGTTCTATCAAAAACGTGTTCCATGGATAAAATCACATGACATTAATTTAAGAAAACAATAGATACCCTCCTCCCTTCAACAACCCTAAACACCTGGTATGCCTTTTTAATAGCTTTAGTAGGCCTATAATAAAACTCTTCCGGACTAAGGGATTAGAAGCAGATCACATAGAAAAGAGACAATGCATGAAATACAAAACAAAAGCTCCAGCTCATTAATAAAATCACAGAAAGGTGACATAATTCCAAAGAAATACAAGAGCACAAAGCACACTCTACTATCATTTTACAAAAGAAATAAACTGAGTAAAATTTATTTTCAGGCTCAGTGCTCTCTTCAGGCAAATAAATGGAGGTTCATTGTATTTGTGTTACTCAAGGCCTAAAGTGTTATTGTGAGGCAGCGTGGTGGAATCAGGCTGTCGTCAGTTTTCGGGCATATTGAGTTATTGGTATCATCTTAAAGCTTGTTCAATTGTCTTGCTTTCAATGAAAAACTTACCCATCAATCTTCAAAAGAAGTGGAGATATTTTGGATTGAAGGAGGTGGGGGTCACCTGGTTTAAGAGGTAAAATTAGCGAGAAAATGGCCGCCAAAGCTTGGTAAATTCCAAAGCTGGAGAGTCCATAGAAACTGGAAATGTATATTTTTGTGCCTTTAATCAACGTTTTCGGTGAAATCCTCAAAGGAATGTGTTTGTAAATGGACATAAAACGTCTTGAGCCAAAAACAAAAATTTGATAAAAATTGCTAAGCAGGGAGAAAACTGCTGTTTTCTTCGATTTCATCATTTTAACTACCACGCTGCCTCACATATTATTGATAAATTTCGGCACAGATGCATCCTTATAAGGGAATACGAAATGATGTATGATTGACCCGGTATTTAATACCAACATTTTTTTTCTCTCAGAAACAATAAAAGTCTTTGGGTATAAAAAAAGCCCTTAAATCTTACCACACAAACTGTTGCTTGCATTGTAGAAGAAACCATCTTGGCATGTGCAAGAACAATCAGATTGCTGTACGGCAGTAGGTGGGCAAGAGTTTGGACAGGTTGACGCGACTGTTGAGTAATTAAGACAAATCAGCGAGGAGAACTACATATATAAATATACATATATTATTATTATTATTATTATTATTATTATTATATATATATATATATATATATATATATATATGAGGCTTGCTGACAAAATGAGTTACTTCTCGCAATCCACAAAATGGAGATATTAGACAATAATCGACACAAGGGTCAAATTTGTAGAATTTTTTACATTAATACCATATTCTTTAACTATGACATGCCTGTTATTATTCCATAGGTCCTACTAATAAATTATTTTTAAAAACTTCACATATAAACGTGATAGGTCTATATCTTTTTCCTTATAAGTTTTGAATCCAAGAAGTAACTCATTTTGTCAGCACGCTTCACACACACACACACACACACACACACACACACACACACACACACACACACACACACACACACACACACACACACACATATATATATATATATATATATATATATATATATATATATATATATATATATAACAGTTATATCCATACATCATTCCCCTCAGACATGGCTGTTTCTCTTCGTCACAGATCCGACACATCTGATAAAAGCAGTAACTCACAAGGCTACTATGCATTACATGAGTCAGATCTTTTGTTTGCGTCTGAAATACTCTAGTTTGATAAAGTGTGCACTGGAGCCATCATTAATCAACATGTTCTCAAATGTATGACATCCTGACAATGTGTCAATCGAGCAGTGTGCAGTGAGTATTCAGAAAAGGACCAGAACTGTCCCCCAGCTATGTCAGCAGGATCGATGGATTGAAATAGGTAAGTTAGCATTTGGGGAAACCTCTTACAGTTACAGAAGTCCCTTGCCAAACTAAAGTATACCACATAAAAAGATAGGTCCGTGTAAGTGTATATTCCGTCATAATAATAATAATAATAATAATAATAATAATAATAATAATAATAATAATAATAATAATAATAATAGTAATGATGATGATGATGATGATGATGAAAATAATAATAATAATAATAATAATAATAATAATAATAATAATAATAATAATAATAATAATAATAATAATAATGATAATAATAATAATGATGATAATAATAATAATAATAATAATAGTAATAATAATAATACACAAAAAAAGATTTAAAGGTTAAGATGACTTGTGGCTTCTGCTATGGCATTCAGTAAACACAAAGAAATAAATTAAGGACATAACTACCAGCATCTGTGACGTAGCGGTTGGGCAATTTGCTGTCGCACACAGGAAACCCGAGTTCAGTTCCCTAGGGATGAGAACATTATTTTATCGAGCAACTCTGTCTTTCTGCTGGGATGTATCTCTTTCAGTCTGGGTTGGCCCTGATAGGTAGGATCGGAAACCCTCCTCCTAAATGATCTAAATTGAGTTGATTTGGGCGTGAAAATACCTATATTTTTACAATTTTAAAAAGTGAAATAACTCACCACAGGTTCTTGTCGCCGGGTTGTAACTGAGCCCTCTGTTCACACATTGGCAACTGCAATCTGATTGTTGGATGGTGATTCCAACTGGACAACTGCTGGGGCAATCTGTGAACACACCAGTGCGAGGAATCAGTCTACTATGTCTTTGTTATACTTCCCTTTTCATCTAAAGATATCTCATTCTACTCCCAACTTTTCCTTTATTTTGTCGAGAAAATACTATGTCAAAGAAATTTCTTTGGCGTCAGCTTTCAACGTATTACTAACACAAATCATCAAGAGCTTAGGGTAAAGAGCAATAGGTTCTTTATAACTACTCCATGTTTCTGCTTATTGGTAAGAGTTTTCGAAGAGTTTTATGCCACTAGCAACTGCATAAGGTCATATTATGATCAGTTTATGTTATACTTCATAAAGAAATAGAAAACACTGCAGCATTATACTGAGTATAGATACCAACACAGAGGCCTGTCGAGAGGGGGGGTCAGGGGGGGCCAATGCCCCGGGGCCCGGGGGTTTGGGGGGCCCGCAAGCAAGGGGAAAAGAGAGAGAAAAGAGAGAGAGAAAGAGAGAAAGAGAGAGAGAGAGAGAGAGAGAGAGAGAGAGAGAGAGAGAGAGAGAGAGAGAGAGAGAGAGAGAGAAAGAGAGAGAGAGCGTATGTTGGTATGTAATAGATATGCTACAGTGAAGTGATTATATATGCCTATGTACATTAATTTGTTGGGTTATTAAATTGCAGGTGAGGGTGGGTGAGACCGGGGGGGGGGGGAGGAGGGGCCCGAGGGTGATCGCTGCCCCAGGGCCCGACAAGGCTCTCGACGGCCCTGCCAACACAGAATACATTCTGTGCTTACTGATCGAATTTATTTGATTTTCTTCATGACTACAAAATTTCTCTTGCATACACTTTCCCACCGAATACAGTCTTAACTAGAGACAGCTTCAGTTGACAGAAACAAGGGAACAGTAATTATACTGCTGAATTCCATACTGCTTCTACGTACCACAGGTCCTTGATACTGTGTTGTAGGTTCGACCAGCATTGAGGCATGAGCAAGAGCAATCAGCGTTTTGTCTGGAAATTGTTCCTGGGCATGTTGTACTACAGCCCTCTGAAAAGGAAACGTGCCATTTTAAAAGACTAAGTTTGAAATCATGAAATCAAAGCCGAAAAAAGTGTACACTTACAATTCACTTAAGAGTAATTAATTCAAAATGAAATCAATCTGAGAACAAATAACCTTCAAGCATAATGTCTCCACACCTTACGTTCAAATGAAAATAAAATGTTCTATTCTCTGAAAACACAAAAGGTTTCTAACACTGAATGCAGAACTATAAGAGTATATAAGAGAAAAAAAATCATCAGAGTAAGGCGAAAGGGTAAAAAGCTGGGACTGTTATTGACATTCATACCACAACTTGGTTTTATCCACAGTATTGGTTATCAGTTTTGTAAACTGGAGTAGGTCTGCTTACCCACAATCAAGTTCCATCTCAGTAATCACAGATTTTCAAGCAAAGTTTACAATTAAATACATAGTGTTATACAAGAACAGAGCACATGATAGTCCAGTTGCTCAGATGTACAAAGCCTAACATTTTACATTTTCTTTCTTTTTTCTTTTTTTTCTGTTTCCTAAATCGGTGGTATTGTTTGCGTGTGCTGAAGAAATATTTCGTTGAAATTCAAATTCTCACTCTAATATAAAAGCTAGAAAAAATACAAAATGTAGGTATGTCTACATACCACAAGTGTTTCTTGCCCTGTTGTATGTCAAGCCACCACTACAAATACAGTCACAGCTGTTGGCAGCTCTTGTGGATCCAGCTGGACACTGGTTGGTACAGCTGCGAACTGAAAGGGAAAATAACCAGGCAAATGTAGACTTCTAGAGTAAAAGAGGATGTAGCTAATTCTTCTGAACCAATGCAATAAATGACACAAGAATTATAGTTAACGAAGAGCCAAAACTACAGGCAATCATACACTCAAACTTCACTCCTGCATTCACTGCAAAACTCTGACACGCTATATATCCCTACTGAAAACGACAAAAAAGAAATAAAGTTATATCAAATTCGACAACTCTACTCAATTGGTAACAGAGCAGGCATAGACAAATTATGTTTCGTTACAGAAATCACAAGCAACTGTGGGACAAGGAGAAAACATTTATCATGATATACACAGGACTACAGGTATTTGTACCCTCAAACTGCTCTCGTGCACACACAGTAAAAATATTACAATAAACTTTCAATCTATACCGGTAAAAACCCAAAAAAATAGAGTTCAAACTGGACATCACTACCTTGATGGTAATGGAGCAGAACGAGCCAAATTATGTTCAGATATTATAGAAGAAGGAGAACACATTGATCAAAATTTTATAGAAACGTATTTATTCAAATTGGAAATGAAAGTGTTCTCTTTAATTAAATGATGAATGGAAGATTACGGTACTTAGCAAAACCAGTCACACCTTATCATAATGAGGCTGTCATGAGTTGTTTTTTTTAAACTGAACAACTGAGTCAACTGTTTTGTCAAACACAGTTCCAAGATATTCATGTCAAAATGTGCCCATAGTAGCAATAAGGTGTCTAGCAATCTAAAAACTGCAAGGAGATAAACTCACTGCAAGTTCTTGAATTTGCGTTATAGGTGAGACTTTGATCCCGACACACACAACCGCAGTTTGAAGACTGAGTGGTTATTCCAAATGGACAACTGTTGGAGCAATCTGTAATGACATAGAATCCCACTGTTAGTTCAGTTTTTCAGATCAAGCAATTTTGAAAACTCAAAAACATGTGTCCCAACACAGTGGAATCAGGTACATGTCAATTCTCAGGCATATGGAGTTGTTGGTATCACCTTAAAACTTGGTCATTTGTCTTGCTTTCGATGAGAAAATTACCCATCAGTCTTCAATAGAAGTCGAGATATTTGCAACAGAAGGGAATGGGGGCCAACTAATGTCAGAGGTAAAGCTAGTGAGAAAATGGCCACGAAAGTTTGGTGACATCCAAAGCTTGAGTAATGTTAATGGAAACTGCAAGTTTACATTATTTTTGTGCCTTTGAAAAATATTTTTTCAGTGAAAATCCACAGAGAAGTAGAGACATATATTTTTTTAAAATGTAACAGAAATAGGAGTTGAGCCTTTGAAAAATCAATAACAATTGCCCAGACCGAAAAATGGCAGGGTTTTTTTAATTTCATTATTTGGACAACAGCTGATTTCCCGAGGATGCCACACATATATAACAGTATAATATAAGCATACATTATTTTCTGGTTTGCCAAAAATTGTTCGGAGTGAATCATCTTCTTCACCGATGACCACTTATTGAGTCAAAATGTCTATCATGGCTAAGTGAGTACCCCAAAAAAGAATCTATTCTTCGAGGAGGACAACAACTGTTTGCTCAAAATAATATCAGGCACAATTCACAGTTGGAATTTAGTATGGTCAACAATTGAGCATAATTGTGGTCTCATACGGCTCAAAATACTTGAAATTGATAAGTCTAAATTTTGAAGCCACATATGTCAATAATTTTAAAAGAAAAACTCTGAGAACTTAGTTTGGATTCACATCAAAGGACAAAACGAAAGGAAAATACATACAATATATACAATATATACAATACTAGAACGAACAGATGTTCTTTCTTGATGAAGTACAGTATAATAATTGTATCAGGAGACCAAAGTGCATAACAGTCAAGGACCAGGACATGTGTACATACCACAAGTGTTTCTTGCCCTGTTGTATGTCAAGCCAGTACCACAAATACAGTCACAGCTGTTGGCAGCTCTTGTGGATCCAACTGGACACTGGTTGTTGCAGTTCCGAACTGAAAGGGAGAAAAGTGGGTATATGTAGAATGGAACAAAAACTGTAGAGAATACATAATCAACAAATGTAATTTTCATACACAATTTTGAGCAAATAATGTTCAACCAAGGGGACGTGAAATTTGTCAAAAATGAAAAAGAAAAGACCCACAATATGTTTAAGAAACATAAAGCTTTTTATTTTAACCTCTTCGCTGCCGCGCCAGTCGAATTTACGGGCCTGTGACAGAGGTTGACAGCGCTGTGCCTATGGCCCGTAGAATTTACAGGACTGTGACAGAGGTTGTTTTGATAACAATTATAAGCTTGATATTTTTCAAGCTCATTGGTTTATTTTCTTTAAATTGACAATTAGACGTTCACTTGTTGGAATTTTGTTGGTTCAAAAGTTTTGATGACATTTGTTCAAGGATGAATGGCTATTCCCCTTTACATGGGTTCACTTTTTTTAAAACACCCGATACCATTGTAAAAAACTTTCGTTACTTGTAACGGAGCAGACAGAACTGAAATCTGTTTGGATATTTGGTGACAAAAAGTACAAGCAGTCGTAGGAGAAGGCGAAAACATTAATCAATATTGTGTTTATACATTTTCTTCTCATTAATGGATAAAGAAAACCATTTTAAAAAATTGAAATTGCTCTTTGTTTGATGGACAAAGGATTATGTCATGGTAATGCTATCATGATGAATAGAGCAACTCCACACACAAGGCTTTAAATGAGCTGTTTTGTCACACACAGTTCCAACACATCCCATGTCAAAGTGCTCTCATAATGATATAGCAAAATGGTATCTAGCTACCTTAAAACTACAAGGAAAAAAACAACTCACTGCAACTTCTTGAGTTTGCATTATAGGTGAGACTTTGGTCCACACATACACAACTGCAATCTGTATTCTGTCTGGTTACTCCAAATGGACAGCTGTTGGAGCAATCTGTTATCAAATAGATTCACACAGTTAGTTCAAAGACTTTCAGATCATACAACTTTGAAAATTCATAAATATCATAATATGCGCCACTTCCTGGTGTACCATGCAACAAATGAAGTGAATCATGTTCTATCTAAAGTTTAGACTACTGAATACGTCAACCTTTCTTTTATGACCCCAAAAGAGAATCGATAGTCAGACAACGGACAACTAGTTAAAAATAACCAATCTGGCACAATTCACAGTTGATATGTTCTAAATGTTAACAATTGGGTATTACTGTGGTCATATTTGTAGTTTTAGTAAGAGTTTTACGGCACTTGCAACACAAGAAGGTCATATATAAATGCCAAGAAAAGTGGTGTTACAAAAAAGTAACTAGCGCAAAAAAGGAATAGCCTAGAGATAAAAACGATTTATGTTTGATAGGAAAGCAGGAGAACACCACACCTGAGCATCGGCCAAACAGCCGCAAGGTCTTTTTACAGCAAACTACTTTATAAGTTTAAAAGTTGAAGCCATACAATAGGTTGATAATGTGAAAGGAAAACTCTGGGAATTTAGTTAAGGCAAAACAAAAGAAGAATACATACAACGCACCTACCACTCTATGAAATCTAAAACTCAGGATCTCGAAGACCCCCCTCCCAAATCTTGTGAAACAAAAATTGGGATAAATAATTTTAAAAAACAAAAGAACTGAAAGATAGCATGTACTATAGTCAGAGTTGGAAAGACTGGGGGAGCGCAGATTGCAGTGATGCTGAAACTTTCGTGGTCCTGAAATGATCTTACACACATAGCTTTAATCACCTATGCAATAAGCGCATGTTTTCACACAGTAACAAGATATGACTTCGATCGCTTATACACTCAAGGCATCCCCCCATTTCACCATCGTGTACAGACCTCAGCTCCAATCAAACCTAAAATTGGGTTCCAATGTTGTATTATTTTTTTTTCTTGTCTAAGTGTCTGCTCATAAAAAAATCCAATCTGTGCTTCTCAGCAAAAGAAAAGGCAGAGAAAGTTTTTTTTTTAAAGAGTCAAAGGCAACAGATGCAACAAAATTAAAAATAAAATCAGGCTACTAGCAATCGAAATCAGGAAAACGGGATGCTTGAGATTTGAGGAGAAAAAATAGGAATATCCCGATTGAATCGTGATAAATAAAAGGTCTGCATATAATATACAATGTGCAAACAAATGTTCTTCTCAGATGAAGGACAATACATTGTGCAAGGAGAACAAAGCGCATAATAGCCAAGGACCAGGACATGTCTACCTACCACAAGTGTTTCTTGCCCTGTTGTATGTCAAGCCAGTACCACAAATACAGTCACAGCTGTTGGCAGCTCTCGTGGATCCAACTGGACACTGGTTGTTGCAGTTCCGAACTGAAAAGGAAAAAAGCCGAAAAATGCAAACCCTCAAAATGCAAAGCCCATTTATAAATTCCATGACAAAATTACAGTTAACAAAGAACCAGTACAACACGTATTTTTGCACTCAAACTTCTCTCCTGAATGCACAACAAAACCGCCGTTATGTGCTTTCAATCTATGTAAGTATATAGTTCATCTATCAGACAACTCTACTTAACTTATATCCCAACAGTTAAACCATAGGATGTTTGATTACCGGTAATCAATACAAGAAACTGAAGGAGAAAAAGAACACATTTAAAACACCATATGCAATGTGCTTTTTTTCTCTCATGAAAGGATGCAAAAAAAGTTAATGTTTTTTTTCTCAAACTGGAAATGCTCCCTTTGACTGATGGATGGAGGACTGTGTCTCGGTGATGCTATCATGATGAATATAATAACTCCATGAACAAAGCATTATATGAACGGGGTTTTTTTTCTGACACATCCCAAGCCAAAGTGTGCTCACAATTGCAAAATAGTCCATCTAAACATTAAACACTGAAAAAAACAAAAACAAAAAGACCCCAACTCACTGCAAGTTCTTGTATTTGAATTGTAGGTGAGACTTTGGTCCCGACATACACAACTGCAGTCTGAAGACTGAGTGGTTGTTCCAAATGGACAGCTGTTGGAGCAATCTGTAATCAAATAGAATCAGAATCATACAATTAGTTCACAGGCTTTCAGGTAATGCAACTTTGAAAACTTAGAAATAGGATAATTCACATCATGTTCTTGTTCACTGTATCAACAAATGTTTGCAGCAAACCATGCTCTTAATTGAGGGCTACTAATCAAGTCTGTTTTGCAGTAAAGGCTGTTGCAGTGCCCCAAAAAGAGTCAGGACAGGACAACTGTGTTCGAAACAGCCACAAGCAAAAAAAAAAGATTTTTTTCTAACTCTCCACAATTCACGGGTACTGTCACTGTGGTATTTTCAAAGCACTTAATACTTGATCACTCTAAAATTTGAAGCCATGTAGATAAGTAAAGTGAGAGGAAGAATTTTGATAATATTCATTTAACAAGGGACAAAACAAGAGAATTCCTACAGTATATAACAGCAGAACAAACAGATGTTGTCCTCAAATGAAAATCATCATTACCAAGACAGCTGAAAGCAACTGGGCCCAGAGTATTCTGGGCTCTTAAAAACAAGCTGCTAAGACTGATGGTCAAAGGTTGAATTTAATGGAGAAGATTGACTCTATATTCAAAAATACAAAGAACTACTAGTGGAAAAGGTTATTTCTATCACTCTTATATTTGTCGTTTTAGGTTATGAATTGTGATGTGCATTTTTACGAGGTGATTTATCTACAGTCACATCTGAATACACTTTGATATTCTAGAGAACCTTACAAGGACGATACATTATGTATGGAGAACAACGTGCTTAACATCCAAGGACCAGGACATGTGTACATACCACAAGTGTTTCTTGCCCTGTTGTATGTCAAGCCAGTACCACAAATGCAGTCACAGCTGTTTGCAGCTCTTGTGGATCCAACTGGACACTGGTTGTTGCAGTTCCGAACTGAAATGGATAAAACTGGGCAATGAAGACTTATAAAGGAAAAACAGTGTTACCAACACTAACTCAAACACAGCAATTCCAATTAATAAATTCCATGACAAACAATTCAGTTTTACAAAGAACAAATTCTGAAAGGAATCGTACACTCCTACTGTTCTTCCACATTCACAACAAAAACCACTGTAATGCGCTTTAACGGAAACGAATCTAGAAAATATTAACTCAAACAAAGCAATATCCTTTGATAAATTCATTGAGGAACATTTTTATACATACATATTTCAGGTATTTGTATACTCAAACTGCACTTCTGCAAACACTGAAAAACATATGACACGCTATATATCCCTACTGAAAACAACAAACAAGAAAAAGAGTTATATTAAATTGGACAATTGGACAACTCTACCCTTTTGGTAACAGAGCAGACAGAGACAAATTATGTTTCGTTACAGAAAGCATTAGCAACTGTAGGATATAAAGCAAAACATTTATCAAAATACAATCTAAACATATTCCACACTTTTTCATTGATGGATGGAGGATTGTATTGAAGTAATGCCACATGAACAATAATACAATAACTCCTCGGGCAAGCTATTAAATAAACTGTTTTGTTACCTTCAGTTCCAACAATTCCCAAGTTAAAATTTACTCATTAAAGAAAAATGATATCTAGCCATCTAAAATATGCAAGAAAAAAACAACTCACTGCAACTTCTTGAGTTTGCATTATAGGTGAGACTTTGGTCCACACATACACAACTGCAATCTGTAGCCTGTCTGGTTACTCCAAATGGACAGCTGTTGGAGCAATCTGTTATCAAATTGAATCACACAATTAGTTCACAGGCTTAGAGATCATACAACTTTGAAATTTCAGAAACAAAGCAATATGCTCTATTTCACTATTTATAATTTGTTTCAAACAACTGTTTAAAGTGAATAATGTTCAGTATAATTGATGACTATTAACCTAGTTAAATTTTCTTTTATGACTCTTCAAATTCGGCAAAAAGAGATCAGTTTTGGGGGACAAATGCATTCAAAATAACATCAGACTCAGTTCACCGTTGGCAGGCATGTTTTCTAAATTTTAACAATTTAAGGAAACTCTGGTCTCTTTACACCACGAAATGATTGATCTCTAGAAAAGTTCAACCCATAATATATCATTGATGTGAACAGACCAATGACATACTTTCGGTCTTTATATAAATGAGCATTCATTTTAAATGTATGGGGTTCCTCGCATCCACAGTCCAATGTGAATATATTTTACAAAAATTCACAAGGACGATTCATTATGCTAGGAGAACAAAGTGCATAACAGTCAAGGACCAGGACATGTCTACTTACCACAAGTGTTTCTTGCCCTGTTGTATGTCAAGCCAGTACCACAAATGCAGTCACAGCTGTTGGCAGCTCTTGTGGATCCAACTGGACACTGGTTATTGCAGTTCCGATCTGAAATGGAGCACCAAAAAAGCAATGATAAAGCAATGTATGCAAATAAAGAACTAAAGTGTAGCCAAACTAAGTAAACATTCTCGGTACTCTTTTGCATCTAATTTCTTCAATAAGAGCGAAATGTCAATTGAAGTGTTCCAGAAACTTCATTGTCACTTTACATTATTTTAAAAAAATTAAGGCCCTTGCAATACTTCTTTCTTGGGCAATAAAGATTTATCCAATCTTATCTTTCAACCCTGCCCCATTTGATTTCTTTTCCATCCATGGAATTGTTAACAATCTGCTAAACAGTTAAGAAACCACATTTCTGTGGACTTTAGTTTATTCTCACCAACCTTGTGTAAATTGCCAAACATTCTCAACCTTATACATGGATTTACTGCATAAAACCTTTTTCAAATTAATATTTTTGTTGTCTCTGAGACGTTCCTATTTTTTCAAGAGAGAACTGATTTTATTGTTATCAAAACAAACTTTAGTCACTGTATTGTTGTCAATATATTATCCCATTCACTTTGGGATCTTATTTTTAGCCGTCTAATCTGTAAGCATTGTTTCATGTACGTGTTTAAAAGGAGATCTCTGACTAGACTAGGACATGTCTACATACCACAAGTGTTTCTTGCCCTGTTGTATGTCAAGCCAGTTCCACAAATACAGTCACAGCTGTTGGCAGCTCTTGTGGATCCAGCTGGACACTGGTTGGTACAGCTGCGATCTGAAATATAGCAAAATAAGCAATGTGTGCAATGACTGAAAAAAAATCCCAATTTAGCTGTTATAAAGTGATTAGTTCTCCGTCGACCTATTTCTCATTTACCTTCATTTTCTTTAAGAAGAGAAGAAGTCAATTAAAATGTACTCGCTGTATTTGTCTCTTTACATTAAAAATTTGTTTTATCAAGGATTGTCTATATTTCTTTCTTAAGCAATAAATATTGATCTAGTCTGATCTTATCTTTCAGCCTTCCCCGATTTGATTTCTTTTCAATCCTTGAAATCGTCAACAATCTGCTAACATGCTAAAAAATCACATTTCTGCATACTCTTGTTAATTTTCACTTTCTTGAGTAAGTTACCAAGTATTTTCAGCCACATAGATGGATTGACTGCATAAAACATTCCAAATTGATATTTTTGTTGTCTCTGAGCCATTCCTATTTTTCAGGATAGGACTGATTTTTATTTCTACAACAACAATTTTAGTTAGTGTTATAATATGCTATCAATATTTTCTCCATTCAATTTGGGATCTAATTTTTTTTCTTCAAATCTTTAAGTATTGTTTCATTGTATGTGCTAAAAAGGCAATCTTTGACTAGGACAAGTCTACATACCACAAGTGTTTCTTGCCCTGTTGTATACAAAGCCAGTACCACAAATACAGTCACAGCTGTTTGCAGCTCTTGTGGATCCAAATGGACACTGGTTGTTGCAGTTCCGAACTGAAATGGAGAAAACTGGGCAATGAAGACTTCTAAAGGAAAAACAGTGTAACCAACACTAACTCAAACACAGCAATTCCAATTAATAAATTCCATGACAAACAATTACGTTTTTCAAAGAACAAATTCTGAAAGGAATCGTACCCTCCTACTGTTCTTCCACATTCACAACAAAACCACTATAATGCGCGGAAACGAATGTAGCAGTTAATAGTAACTCAAACAAAGCAATATACTTTGATAAATTCATTGAGAAACATTTTTATACATACATATTTCAGGTATTTGTATACTCAAACTGCACTTCTGCAAACACTGAAAAACATATGACACGCCATATATCCCTACTGAAAACAACAAACAAGAAAAAGAGTTATATTAAATAGGACAACTCTACCCTACTGGTAACAGAGCAGACAGAGACAAATTATGTTTCGTTACAGAAAGCACTGGCAACTGTAGGAGATAAAGGAAAACATTTATCAAAATACAATCTAAACATATTCCACACTTTTCCATTGATGGATGTTTTTTAGTTTAGTTTTAGTAAAGAGTTTTACGGCACTTGCAACACAATAAGGTCATATAAGTGCCGAATATTGATGGATGGAGGATTGTACTGAAGTAAGGCCA
>NW_004797516.1:715296-716274 GCF_000002075.1 Aplysia californica | reverse complement strand
CAACTCACTGCAACTTCTTGAGTTTGCATTATAGGTGAGACTTTGGTCCACACATACACAACTGCAATCTGTAGTCTGTCTGGTTACTCCAAATGGACAACTGTTGGAGCAATCTGTTATCAAATTGAATCACACAATTAGTTCACAGGCTTAGAGATCATACAACTTTGAAATTTCATAAACATGACAATAATATAATGCACTATTTCACTGTTTATAGGTTTCAAACAGCTGTTTAAACTGAAAAATATTCATTACAATTGATGACTTCTAACCTAGTCAACTTTTCTTTTATGACTGTTCCAATTCGTCAAAAAGAGGTCAGTATTGGGGGACAAATGCATTCAAAATAACTTCAGACTGAGTTCACCTTTGGCAGACTTGTCTTATAAATTTTAACAATTCAACGAAACTCTGGTCTCTTTACACCACTAAATAACTGATCACTCTAAAGGTTCAACCCATATAATATCATTGATGTGAACTGACCATTGACTACTTTAGCATAATATGACAGCAGAACAAACTGACATCCCTCTTAAAACAAACCTACTCTTACCAATACAATCAAAACTCTGTAAGTACCTTGGAATAAAGTATTCTAGACTCTTCAGAACAGAAACCATTTTTTTTGGCAATGCTAAATCTTACGGTCAGAAATTGTTTTCAACAGGATAAAACTAGAAAATATTCAAGAGATATTAGAGCAACGCGAGAAATTGGTTATTTCTGCCACCACTACATACTTTCTTTCAGTTTTTATATAAATGAACATTCATTTTAATTTTTTTGGGTTCCTCGCATCCACAGTCCAATCTGAATACATTTTACAAAAATTCACAAGGACGATCCATTATGTTAGGACAACCGATTGCATAACAGCAAAGGACCAGGACATGTCTACCTACCACAAGTGTTTCTTGCCCTGTTGTATGTCAAGCCAGTACCACAAATACAGTCACAGCTGTTGGCAGCTCT
>NW_004797516.1:709382-715196 GCF_000002075.1 Aplysia californica | reverse complement strand
GGAGGATTGTACGTAAAGAGTTTTACGGCACTTGCAACACAATAAGGTCATATAAGTGCCGAATATTGATGGATGGAGGATTGTACTGAAGTAAGGCCACATGAATAATGATACAATAACTCCTCGGGCAAGCCATCCTAAAATATGCAAGTAAATAAACAACTCACTGCAACTTCTTGAGTTTGCATTATAAAAGCAAAATGATATCTAGCCATCTAAAATATGCAAGTAAATAAACAACTCACTGCAACTTCTTGAGTTTGCATTATAGGTGAGACTTTGGTCCACACATACACAACTGCAATCTGTAGTCTGTCTGGTTACTCCAAATGGACAACTGTTGGAGCAATCTGTTATCAAATTGAATCACAGAATTAGTTCACAGGCTTAGAGATCATACAACTTTGAAATTTCATAAACATGACAATAATATAATGCACTATTTCACTGTTTATAGGTTTCAAACAGCTGTTTAAACTGAAAAATATTCATTATAATTGATGACTTCTAACCTAGTCAATTTTTCTTTTATGACTGTTCCAATTCGTCAAAAAGAGGTCAGTATTGGGGGACAAATGCATTCAAAATAACTTCAGACTGAGTTCACCTTTGGCAGACTTGTCTTATAAATTTTAACAATTCAACGAAACTCTGGTCTCTTTACACCACTAAATAACTGATCACTCTAAAGGTTCAATCCATATAATATCATTGATGTGAACTGACCATTGACTACTTTAGCATAATATGACAGCAGAACAAACTGACATCCCTCTTAAAACAAACCTACTCTTACCAATACAATCAAAACTCTGTAAGTACCTTGGAATAAAGTATTCTAGACTCTTCAGAACAGAAACCATTTTTTTTGGCAATGCTAAATCTTACTGTCAGAAATTGTTTTCAACAGGATAAAACTAGAAAATATTCAAGAGATATTAGAGCAACGCGAGAAATTGGTTATTTCTGCCACCACTACATACTTTTTTTCAGTTTTTATATAAATGAACCTTCATTTTAATTTTTTAGGGTCCCTCGCATCCACAGTCCAATCTGAATACATTTTACAAAAAGTCACAATGACGATACATTATGCTAGGAGAACAAAGTGCATAACAGCCAAGGACCAGGACATGTGTACATACCACAAGTGTTTCTTGCCCTGTTGTATGTCAAGCCAGTACCACAAATACAGTCACAGCTGTTGGCAGCTCTTGTGGATCCAACTGGACACTGGTTGTTGCAGTTTCGTTCTAAAATGGAGTACCAAAAAAAAGCAATGATGAAGCAATGTATGCAATTAAAGAACTAAAGTGTAGCCATACTAAGTAATCATTCTCGGTCCTCTTTTGCCTCTAAATTCTTCAATAAGAGCAAGATGTCAATTGAAGTCTTCTAGAAACTTCATTGTCACTTTACTTTTTTTTAAAATTAAGGCCTTTCCAATACTTCTTTCTTGGGCAATAAATATTTATCCAATCTTATCATTCAACACTGCCCCATTTGATTTCTTTTCAAACCATGAAATTGTTAACAACCCGCTAAACAGTTAAGAAACCACATTTCTGCGGACTCTAGTTATTTTTACAATCTTGCGTAAATTTCCAAACATTCCCAACCGTATACACGGATTTACTGCATAAAACCTTTTTCAAATTATTTTTTTTGTTGTCTCTTAGACGTTCCTATTTTCTCTGGAGAGAACTAATTTAATTTTTTCTAAACAAACTTTAGTCACTGTATTATTGTCAATATTTTATCCCATTCGCTTTGGGATCTTATTTTTTCCTTCTAGTCTGTAAGCATTGTTTCACTGTATGGGTTAAAAAGGAGATATTTGACAAGGACATGTCTACATACCACAAGTGTTTCTTGCCCTGTTGTATGTCAAGCCAGTACCACAAATACAGTCACAGCTGTTGGCAGCTCTTGTGGATCCAGATGGACACTGGTTGGTACAGCTGCGATCTGAAATAGGGCGAAACAAGCAATGTATGCAATGACTGAAAAATAATCCAATTTAGCTGTTATAAAGTGATCAGTTCTATGTCGACCTCTTTCTCTTTTACCTTCATTTTCTTCAAGAAGAAAGACGTCAATAAAAGTGTATTAGAAACTGTATTTGTCTCTTTACATTATTATTTTCATCAAGGTTTGTCCAATACTTTTTTCTCAAGCAATAAATATTGATCTAGTCTGATCTTATCTTTCAGCCTTGCCATGTTTGATTTCTTTTCAATCCTTGAAAGTGTCAACAACCTGCTAACTTGCTTTAAAAAAACACATTTCTACATACTCTTGTTTATTTTCACTTGCTTGAGTAAGTTACCTAGTATTCTCAGCCACATAGATGAATTGACCGCATAAAACCTTCCAAATTGTTATTTTTGTTGTCTGTGAGCCATTCCTATTTTTCAGGATAGGACTGATTATATTTCTATCAACCCAATTTTAGTTAGTGTTATAATATGCTATCAATATATTCTCCATTCAATTTGGGATCTAATTTTTTTTCTTCAAATCGTTTAGTATTGTTTCACTGTATGTGCTAAAAAGGCAGTCTTTGACTAGGATATGTCTACATACCACAAGTGTTTCTTGCCCTGTTGTAGGTAAAGCCAGTACCACAAATGCAGTCACAGCTGTTGGCAGCTCTTGTGGATCCAAATGGACACTGGTTGTTGCAGTTCCGAACTGAAATGAAGAAAACTGGGCAATGAAGACTTCTAAAGGAAAAACAGTGTAATCAACACTAACTCAAACACAGCAATTCCAATTAATAACTTCCATGAAAAAACAATTAAGTTTTACTAAAAACGAATTCTAAAAAATAATTGTACACTCCTACTGTTCTTCCACATTCACAACAAAACCACCATAATGCTCTTTAATGGAAAAGAATGTAGTCAATACTAACTCAACCAAAGCAATATATATCCATTGATAAATTCATTGAGGAACATATACATATATACATATTTCAGGTATTTGTATACTCAAACTGCACTTCTGCAAACACTGAAAAAAAATATGACACGCTATATATCCCTATTGAAAACAACAAACAAGAAAAAAGATTTATTTCAAATTGGACAACTCTACTCTATTGGTAACAGAGACAAATTATGTTTCGTTACAGAAAGCATTAGCAACTGTAGGAGATAAAGGAAAACATTTATAAAGATGCAATCTAAATATATTTCACACTTTTTCATTGATGGATGGAGGATTGTACTGAAGTAATGCCACATGAATAATGATACAATAACTCCACGGGCAAGCCATTAAATAAACTGTTTTGTTACCTTCAGTTCCAACAATTCCCAAGTTAAAATTTGCTCATAAAAGCAAAATGATATCTAGCCATCTTAGATATGCAAGGAAGTAAACAACTCACTGCAACTTCTTGAGTTTGCATTATAGGTGAGACTTTGGTCCACACATACACAACTGCAATCTGTAGTCTGTCTGGTTACTCCAAATGGACAACTGTTGGAGCAATCTGTTATCAAATTGAATCACACAATTAGCTCACAGGCTTAGAGATCATACAACTTTGAAATTTCATAAACATGACAATAATAATGTGCACAATTTCACTGTTTATTGGTTTCAAACAACTGTTTAAAGTGAAAAATATTCATTATATTTGATGATTACTAACCTAGTCAACTTTCCTTTTATGACTGTTCCAATTCATCAAAAAGAAGTCAGTATTGGGAGACAACAGACTTGTTTTATAAATTTTTCTAATTCAACGAAACTCTGGTCTCTTTACACCACTAAATAACTGATCACTCTAAAGGTTCAACCCATAATATATCATTGATGTGAACTGACCATTGACTACTTTAGCATAATATGACAGAAGAACAAACTGACATCCCTTTTAAAACAAACCCATCCTTACCAAGACAATCAAAACTCTGTAAGTACCTTGGAATAAAGTATTCTGGACTGTTCAGAACAGAAACCATTTTATTTGGCAGGATAAAACTAGAAAATATTCAAGATATCATAGAACAACACGAGAAACTGGTTATTTCTGCCACCACTACATACTTTCTTTCAGTTTTTATATAAATGAACATTCATTTTAATTTTTTAGGGTTCCTCGCATCCACAGTCCAATCTGAATACATTTTACAAACATTCACAAGGACGATTCATTATGCTAGGAGAACAAAGTGCATAACAGTCAAGGACCAGGACATGTGTACATACCACAAGTGTTTCTTGCCCTGTTGTATGTCAAGCCAGTACCACAAATACAGTCACAGCTGTTGGCAGCTCTTGTGGATCCAACTGGACACTGGTTGTTGCAGTTTCGTTCTAAAATGGAGCACCAAAAAAGCAATGATAAAGCAATGTATGCAATTAAAGAACTAAAGTGTAGCCATACTAAGTAATCATTCTCGGTCCTCTTTTGCCTTGAATTTCTTCAATAAGAGTGAAATGTCCATTGAAGTGTTCTAGAAACTTTATTGTCACTTTACATTTTTTTAATTTTAAGGACCTTCCAATACTTCTTTCTTGGGCAATAAATATTTATCCAATCTTATCATTCAACACTGCCCCATTTGATTTCTTTTCCATCCATGGAATTGTTAACAACCCGCTAAACAGTTCAGAAACCACATTCCTGTGGACTCTAGTTTATTTTCACAATCTTGCGTAAATTGCCAAACATTCTCAACCTTATACACGGATTTACTGCTTAAAACCTTTTTCAAATTATTTTGTTGTTGTCTCTGAGACGTTCCTATTTTTTCAGGAGAGAACTAATTTATTTTTTTCTAAACAAACTTTAGTCACTGTATTATTGTCAATATTTTATCCAATTCACTTTGGGATCTTATTTTTTCCTTCTAATCTGTAAGCATTGGTTCACTGTATAAAATGTTAAAAAGGAGATGTTTGACTAGGACATGTCTACATACCACAAGTGTTTCTTGCCCTGTTGTATGTCAAGCCAGTTCCACAAATACAGTCACAGCTGTTGGCAGCTCTTGTGGATCCAGCTGGACACTGGTTGGTACAGCTGCGATCTGAAATAGGGCGAAACAAGCAATGTATGCAATGACTGAAAAATAATCCAATTCAGCTGTTATAAAGTGATCAGTTCTCTGTCGACCTCTTTCTCTTTTACCTTCATTTTCTTCAAGAAGAGAGACGTCAATAAAAGTGTATTAAAAACTGTATTTGTCTCTTTACATTTTTTTTTCTTATCAAAGATTGTCCAATGCTTTTCTCTCAAGCAAAAAATATTGATCTAGTCTGATCTTATCTTTCAGCCTTGCCATGTTTGATTTCTTTTCATTCCTTGAAATCGTCAACAATCTGCTAACCTGCTTTAAAAAAACACATTTCTACATACTCTTGTTTATTTTCACTTGCTTGAGTAAGTTACCTAGTATTCTCAGCCACATAGATGAATTGACCGCATAAAACCTTCCAAATTGTTATTTTTGTTGTCTGTGAGCCATTCCTATTTTTCAGGATAGGATTGATTATATTTCTATCAATCCAATTTTAGTTAGTGTTATAATATGCTATCAATATTTTCTCCATTCAATTTGGGATCTAATTTTTTTTCTTCAAATCTTTAAGTATTGTTTCACTGTATGTGCTAAAAAGGCAATCTTCGACTAGGATATGTCTACATACCACAAGTGTTTCTTGCCCTGTTGTAGGTAAAGCCAGTACCACAAATACAGTCACAGCTGTTGGCAGCTCTTGTGGATCCAAATGGACACTGGTTGTTGCAGTTCCGAACTGAAATGGAGAAAACTGGGCAATGAAGACTTCTAAAGG
>NW_004797516.1:691925-709282 GCF_000002075.1 Aplysia californica | reverse complement strand
AAAACAGTGTAACCAACACTAACTCAAACACAGCAATTCCAATTAATAAATTCCATGACAAACAATTAAGTTTTACAAAGACCTAATTCTAAAAATTATTTGTACACTCCTACTCTTCTTCCACATTCACAACAAAACCACCATAATGCTCTTTAATGGAATAGAATTTGGCAAATACTAACTCAACCAAAGCAATATACATTGATAAATTCATTGAGGAACATATACCTATATACATATTTCAGGTATTTGTATACTCAAACTGCACTTCTGCAAACACTGAAAAACAATATGACACGCTATATATCCCTATTGAAAACAACAAACAAGAAAAAGTGTTATTTCAAATTGGACAACTCTACCTTATTGGTAACAGAGACAAATTATGTTTCGTTACAGAAAGCATTAGCAACTGTAGGAGATAAAGGAAAACATTTATACAAATGTAATCTAAACATATTCCATACTTTTCCATTGATGGATGGAGGATTGTACTGAAGTAAGGCCACATGAATAATGATACAATAACTCCTCGGGCAAGCCATTAAATAAACTGTTTTGTTACCTTCAGTTCCAACAATTCCCAAGTTAAAGTTTGCGCATAAAAGCAAAATGATATCTAGCCATCTAAAATATGCAAGTAAATAAACAACTCACTGCAACTTCTTGAGTTTGCATTATAGGTGAGACTTTGGTCCACACATACACAACTGCAATCTGTAGCCTGTCTGGTTACTCCTAATGGACAACTGTTGGAGCAATCTGTTATCAAATTGAATCACACAATTTAGTTCACAGGCTTAGAGATCATACAACTTTGAAATTTCATAAACATGACAATATGCGCTATTTCACTATTTATAATTTGTTTCAAACAACTGTCTAAAGTGAATAATGTTCATTGTAATTGATGGCTATTAACCTAGTCAAATTTTCTGTTATACTGTTCCAATTCGTCAAAAGAGGTCAGTTTTGGTGGACAAATTCCTTCAAAATAACTTCAGACTCAGTTCACCGTCGGCAGGCCTGTTTTCTAAATTTTAACAATTCAACAAAATTCTGGTCTCTTTACACCACGAAATGACTGATCTCTAGAAAAGTTCAACCCATAATATATCATTGATGTGAACTGACCAATGACAACTGTAGCATAATATGACAGCAGAACAAACTGACATCCTTCTTCAAACAAACCTACCCTTGCCAATACAATCAAAACTCTGTAAGTACCTTGGAATAAAGTATTCTGGACTCTTCAGAACAGAAACCATTTGTTTGGCAATGCTAAATCTTACGGTCAGAAATTGTTTTCACCAGGATAAAACTGGAAAATATTCAAGAGATCATAGAACAACAAGTGAAACTGATTATTTCTTCCACCCCTACATACTTTCGATTTCCATATAAATGAACATTTATGTTAATTTTATGGAGTTCCTCATCAACAGTCAAATCTGAATACATTTTACAAAAAGTCACAAGGACGATACATGCACTTTATCTTAAGAGAACAAAGTGCATAACAGCCAAGGACCAGGACATGTCTACATACCACAAGTGTTTCTTGCCCTGTTGTATGTCAAGCCAGTACCACAAATACAGTCACAGCTGTTGGGTTGTCTTGTGGATCCAACTGGACACTGGTTGTTGCAGTTTCGTTCTAAAATGGAGTACCAAAAAAAGCAATGATGAAGCAATGTATACAAATAAAGAACTAAAATGTAGCCATACTAAGTAATCATTCTCGGTCCTCTTTTGCCTCTAAATTCTTCAATAAGAGCAAGATGTCATTTGAAGTGTTCTAGAAACTTCATTGTCACTTTACTTTTTTAAAAATTAAGGCCTTTCCAATACTTCCTTTTTGGGCAATAAATATTTATCCAATCTTATCATTCAACCCTGCCCCATTTGATTTCTTTTCCATCCATGGAATTGTTAACAAACCCGCTAAACAGTTAAGAAACCACATATCTGCGGACTCTAGTTATTTTTACAATCTTGCGTAAATTTCCAAACATTCTCAACCTTATACACGGATTTACTGCATAAAACTTTTTTCTAATTAATTTTTTTGTTGTCTCTTAGATGTTCCTATTTTCTCAGGAGAGAACTAATTTAATTTTTTTCTAAACAAACTTTAGTCACTGTATTATTGTCAATATTTTATCCCATTCACTTTGGGATCTTATTTTTTCCTTCTAGTCTGTAAGCATTGTTTCACTGTATGGGTTAAAAAGGAGATATTTGACAAGGACATGTCTACATACCACAAGTGTTTCTTGCCCTGTTGTATGTCAAGCCAGTACCACAAATACAGTCACAGCTGTTGGCAGCTCTTGTGGATCCAGCTGGACACTGGTTGGTACAGCTGCGATCTGAAATAGGGCGAAACAAGCAATGTATGCAATGACTGAAAAATAATCCAATTTAGCTGTTATAAAGTGATCAGTTCTATGTCGACCTCTTTCTCTTTTACCTTCATTTTCTTCAAAAAGAGAGACGTCAATAAAAGTGTATTAGAAACTGTATTTGTCTCTTTACATTATTTTTCTCATCAAGGGTTGTCCAATACTTTTTTCTCAAGCAATAAATATTGATCTAGTCTGATCTTATCTTTCAGCCTTGCCATGTTTGATTTCTTTTCAATCCTTGAAAGTGTCAACAACCTGCTAACCTGCTAAAAAAAACACATTTCTACATACTCTTGTTTATTTTCATTTGCTTGAGTAAGTTACTTTGTATTCTCAGCCACATAGATGAATTGACCGCATAAAACCTTCCAAATTGTTATTTTTGTCGTCTGTGAGCCATTCTATTTTTCAGGATAGGACTGATTATATTTCTATCAACCTAATTTTAGTTAGTGTTATAATATGCTATCAATATTTTCTCCATTCAATTTGGGATCTCATTTTTTTTCTTCAAATCGTTTAGTATTGTTTCACTGTATGTGCTAAAAAGGCAATCTTTGACTAGGACATGTCTACATACCACAAGTGTTTCTTGCCCTGTTGTATACAAAGCCAGTACCACAAATGCAGTCACAGCTGTTGGCAGCTCTTGTGGATCCAAATGGACACTGGTTGTTGCAGTTCCGAACTGAAATGGAGAAAACTGAGCAATGAAGACTTCTAAAGGAAAAACAGTGTAACCAACACTAACTCAAACACAGCAATTCCAATTAATAAATTCCATGACAAACAATTAAGTTTTACAAAGACCTAATTCTAAAAAATAATTGTACACTCCTACTGTTCTACCACATTCACAACAAAAACCACACTAACGCGCTTTAACAGAGAAGAATGTAGCCAATACTAACTCAACCAAGGCATTATCCTTTGATAAATTCATTGAGGAACATGTACATATTACATATTTCAGGCATTTGTATACTCAAAATGCATTTCTGCAAACACAGCAAAACACTATGACACGCCATATATACCTACTGAAAACAACAAACTCTTTTTAAATGAGTTATATCAAATAGGACAACTTTACCCTATTGGTAACAGAGCAGACAGAGACAAACTATGTTTCGTTACAGAAAGCACTAGCAACTGTAGGCGATAAAGGAAAACATTTATCAAAATACAATCTAAACATATTCCACACTTTTTCATTAATGGATGGAGGATTGTATTGAAGTATGGCCACATGATTTATAATACAATAACTCCTCGGACAAGCCATTAAATAAACTGTTTTATTACCTTCAGTTCCTACAATTTCCACGTTAAAATTTGCTCATAAAAGCAAAATGATATCCAGCCATCTAAAGTATGCAAGGAAGTAAAACAACTCACTGCAACTTCTTGAGTTTGCATTATAGGTGAGACTTTGGTCCACACATACACAACTGCAATCTGTAGTCTGTCTGGTTATTCCAAATGGACAACTGTTGGAGCAATCTGTTATCAAATTGAATCACACAATTAGTTCACAGACTTAGAGATCATAGAACTTTGAAATTTCATAAACATGACAATATGCGCTATATCACTATTTATTGTTTTCAAACAACTGTCTAAAGTGAATAATGTTCATTGTAATTGATGGCTATTAACCTAGTCAAATTTTCTGTTATACTGTTCCAATTCGTCAAAAAGAGGTCAGTTTTGGGGGGACAAATACCTTCAAAATAAGGTCAGACTCAGTTCACCGTCGGCAGGCCTGTTTTCTAAATTTTAACAATTTAACGAAACTCTGGTCCCTGTACTCCACAAAATGACTGATCACTCTAAAAGTTCTACCCCTAATATATCATTGATGTGAACAGACCAATGACTACTTTAGCATAATATGACAGCAGAACAAACTGACATCCCTCTTAAAACAAACCCATCCTTACCAATACAATCAAAACTCTGTAAGTACCTTGGAATAAAGTATTCTAGACTCTTCAGAACAGAAACCATTTGGCAATGCTAAAACTTACGGTCAGAGATTGTTTTCAACAGGATAAAACAAGAAAATATTCAAGAGACCATAGAACAACATATGAAACTGGTTGTTTCTGCCAATACTACATACTTTCGGTTTTATATAAATGAACATTTATGTTAATTGTATGGGGTTCCTCATCAACAGTCCAATCTAAATACATTTTACAAAAAGTTACAAGGACGATACATGTACATTATGTTAGGACAACCGATTGCATAACAGCAAAGGACCAGGACAAGTCAACCTACCACAAGTGTTTCTTGCCCTGTTGTATGTAAAGCCAGTACCACAAATACAGTCGCAGCTGTTGGCAGCTCTTGTGGATCCAACTGGACACTGGTTGTTGCAGTTTCGTTCTAAAATGGAGCACCAAAAAAGCAATGATAAAGCAATGTATGCAATTAAAGAACTAAAGTGTAGCCATACTAAGTAATCATTCTCGGTCCTCTTTTGCCTTGAATTTCTTCAATAAGAGTGAAATGTCCATTGAAGTGTTCTAGAAACTTTATTGTCACTTTACATTTTTTAAATTTTAAGGACCTTCCAATACTTCTTTCTTGGGCAATAAAAATGTATCCAATCTTATCATTCAACACTGCCCCATTTGATTTCTTTTCCATCCATGGAATTGGTAACAACCCGCTAAACAGTTCAGAAACCACATATCTGCGGACTCTAGTTATTTTTACAATCTTGCGTAAATTGCCAAACATTCTCAACCGTATACACGGATTTACTGACTTAAACTTTTTTCAAATTATTATTTTTGTTGTCTCTGAGACGTTCCTATTTTTTCAGGAGAGAACTGATTTTATTTTTATCAAAACAAACTTTAGTCACTGTATTATTGTCAATATTTTATCCCATTCACTTTGGCATCTTATTTTTTCCTTCTAATCTGTAAGCATTGGTTCACTGTATGTGTTAAAAAGGAGATCTTTGACAAGGACATGTCTACATACCACAAGTGTTTCTTGCCCTGTTGTATGTCAAGCCAGTACTACAAATACAGTCACAGCTGTTGGCAGCTCTTGTGGATCCAGCTGGACACTGGTTGGTACAGCTGCGATCTGAAATAGGGCAAAACAAGCAATGTATGCAAGGACTGAAAAATAATCCAATTCAGCTGTTATAAAGTGATCAGTTCTATGTCGACCACTTCCACTTTTACCTTCATTTTCTTCAAAAAGAGAAGACGTCAACAAAAGTGTATTAAAAACTGTATTTGTCTCTTTACATTTTTAGTTCTTATCAAGGATTGTCCAATACTTTATTCTTAAGCAATAAATATTGATCTAATCTGATCTTATCTTTCAGCCTTGCCCAATTTGATTTCTTTTCATTCCCTGAAATTGTCAACAACCAGCTTACCTGCTAAAAAAAACCCACATTTCTGCATACTCTTTTTTATTTTCATATTCTTGTGTAAGTTACCAAGCATTCTCAGCCACATAGATGGATTGACTGGATAAAACCTTCCAAAATGTTATTTTTGTTGTCATTCCTATTTTTAAGGATAGGACTGATTATATTTCTATCAATCCAATTTTAGTTAGTGTTATAATATGCTATCAATATTTTCTCCATTCAATTTGGGATCTCATTTTTTTCTTCAAATCTTTAAGTATTGTTTCACTGTATGTGCTAAAAAGGCAATCTTTGACTAGGACAAGTCTACATACCACAAGTGTTTCTTGCCCTGTTGTATACAAAGCCAGTACCACAAATACAGTCACAGCTGTTGGCAGCTCTTGTGGATCCAAATGGACACTGGTTGTTGCAGTTCCGAACTGAAATGGAGAAAACTGGGCAATGAAGACTTCTAAAGGAAAAACAGTGTAACCAACACTAACTCAAACACAGCAATTCCAATTAATAATTTCCTTGACAAACAATTAAGTTTTACAAAGACCTAATTCTAAAAAATAATTGTACACTCCTACTCTTCTTCCACATTCACAACAAAACCACCATAATGCTCTTTAATGGAAAAGAATGAAGCCAATACTAACTCAACCAAAGCAATATCCTTTGGTAAATTCATACACATTTCAGGCATTTGTATATTGAAACTACACTTTTGCAAACACTGCAAAACATTATGATACACCATATATCCCTATTGAAAACAACAAACAAGAAAAAAAAGTTATATCAAATTGGACAACTCTACCCTATTGGTAACAGAGCAAACAGAGACAAATTATATGTTTCGTTGCAAAAAGCACTAGCAACTGTATGAGATAAAGAAAAATATTTATGAAAATACAATCTAAACATATTCCACACTTTTTCATTGATGGATTGAAGATTGTACTGAAGTAATGCCACATGAATCATAATACAATAACTCATCTGGCAAGCCATTAAATAAACTGTTTTGTTACCTTCAGTTCCAACAATTCCCATGTTAAAGTTTACTCATAAAAGCAAAATGATATCTAGCCATCTATAATGTGCAAGGAAATAGACAACTCACTGCAACTTCTTGAGTTTGCATTATAGGTGAGACTTTGGTCCACACATATACAACTGCATTCTCTAGTCTGTCTGGCTACTCCAAATGGGCAGCTGTTGGAGCAATCTGTTATCCAATTGAATCACACAATTAGTTCACCGGCTTAGAGATCATACAACTTTGAAATTTCATAAACATGACAATATGCGCTTTTCACTATTTATAATTTGTCTCAAACAACTGTTTAAAGTTAATAATGTTCAGTATAATTGATGACTACTAATCTAGTCAAATTTTCTTTTATGGCTGTTCCAATTCGTCAAAAAGAGGTCATTTTGGTGGACAAATACCTTCAAAATAACTTCAGACTCAGTTCACCGTCGGCAGGCCTGTTTTCTAAATTTTAACAATTTAACGAAACCCTGGTCTCTTTACATCACTAAATAACTGATCACTCTAAAGGTTCAACCCATAATATATCATTGATGTGAACTGACCATTGACAACTTTAGCATAATATGACAGCAGAACAAACTGACATCCCTTTTAATACAAAACCATCCTTACCAATACGATCAAACTCTGTAAGTACCTTGGAATACAGTATTCTGGACTCTTCAGAACAGAAACTATTTGGCAATGCTAAATCTTACGGTCAGAAATTGTTTTCAACAGGCTAAAACAAGAAAATATTCAAGAGATCATAGAACAACATGTGAAACTGGTTATTTCTGCCACCCCTGCATACTTTCGATTACTATATAAATGAACATTTAAAATGTATGTTAATTTTATGGGGTTCCTCATCAACAGTCCAATCTGAATATATCTTACAAAATGTCACGAGGACGACAAATTATACTAGGAGAACAAAGTGCATAACAGCCAAGGACCAGGACATGTCTACATACCACAAGTGTTTATTGCCCTGTTGTATGTATAGCCAGTACCACAAATACAGTCACAGCTGTTGGCAGCTCTTGTGGATCCAGTTGGACATTGGTTGTTGCAGTTTCGTTCTAAAATGAAGCACCAAAAAAGCAATGGTAAAGCAATGTAAGCAATTAAAAACTAAAGTGTAGCCATACTAAGTAATCATTCTCGGTCCTCTTTTGCCTTGAATTTCTTCAATAAGTGCGAGATGTCAATTGAAGTGTTCTAGAAACTTCATTGTCACTTTATATTTTTTTTAATATTAAGGCCCTTCCAATACTTCTTTCTTAGGCAATACAAATTTATCCAATCTTATCATTCAGCACTGCCCCATTTGATTTCTTTTCCATCCATGAAATTGTTAATAACCCGCTAAACAGTTAAGAAACCACTGTTCTGTGGACTCTAGTTTATTTTCAAAATCTTGCGGCCAAACATTCTCAACCTAATAGACGGATTTACTGCATACATTTTTTTTTCAAATTATTGTTTTTGTTGTCTCTAAGACGCTCCTATTTTTTCAGGAGAGAACTGATTTTATTATTTTTATCAAAACAAACTTTAGTCACTGTATCATTGTCAATATTTTATCCCATTCACTTTTTTTCTTCTAATCTGTAATCATTGTTTCACTGTATGTGTTAAAAAGGAGATCTTTGACAAGGACATGTCTACATACCACAAGTGTTTCCTGCCCTGTTGTATGTCAAGCCAGTTCCACAAATACAGTCACAGCTGTTGGCAGCTCTTGTGGATCCAGCTGGACACTGGTTGGTACAGCTGCGATCTGAAATATAGCAAAACAAGCAATGTATGCAATGACTGAAAAAAAATCAAATTTTGCTGTTATAAAGTGATTAGTTCTCCGTCGACCTCTCCATCTTTTCCTTCATTTTCTTCAAGACAAAAAGATTTCAATTATAATGTACTAGAGACAGTATTTGTCTCTTTACATTTTTTATTTCTTATCAAGGATTGTCCAATATTTTTTTCTTAAGCAATAAAGATTGATCTAATCTGATCTTGCCTTTCAGTCTTTCCCCATTTGATTTGTTTTCATTCCATGAAATTGTCAACAAGCTCCTAACCTGCTAAGAAACCACATTTCTGCATACGTTTGTTTATTTTCACATTCTTGAGTAAGTTACCAAGTATTCTCGGCCACATAGATGGATTGACAGCATAAAACCTTCCAAATAGCTATTTTTGTTGTCTCTGAGCCATTCGTATTTTTCAGGATAGGACTGATTTTATTTCTATCGACCCAATTTCAGTTAATGTTATAATATGCTATCAATATTTTCTCCATTCAATTTGGGATCTAATTTTTTTTTCAAATCTTTAAGTACTGTTTCACCTAATGTGTTTAAAGGGCAATCTTTGACTAGGACATGTCTACATACCACAAGTGTTTCTTGCCCTGTTGTATGTAAAGCCAGTACCACAAATACAGTCACAGCTGTTGGCAGCTCTTGTGGATCCAGCTGGACATTGGTTGTTGCAGTTCCGAACTGAAAGGGGGCAAAACCAGAAAATGCAGACCCTTTATGGGAATAGTTTTGCCAATACCAACCCAACAGTGCAATTCCCATTTATAAACTACAATCAACGAAGAACCAGGACTACAGGTATTTTTGCACTCAAACTGCTCTCCTGGATGAACAACAAAAACACTGTTAAGTTCTTTCATTTAAAAACTTTTTTTTTTTTTTTTTTTTTTGGTAAGTGTTTTGCAGTGCTCGCAACTGCATAATAAGTTCATATGAGCACGCAGGACACATTAAACATTTTCAACCCGTAGGAAATTTTGAATTTTGCCCAGGTGTCGGATGAAGCCTACTCTTATTGAATTTAGACCATCAAGGGATCTTTAATGTGTGCAACTTGTAAATGTGTCCTCCGAGATGTTTCGCCCTTGTCCAAGAAGGCTAGGGGTAGATCTTTACTTCCAGAAGATCAGGACTGAGGCTGAAAGACAGCAGTGAGAAGGAGCCAAGGAGTAGCAGTAGAAAGGCTGCAGAAAGAGTTAGGAGCCCCGAGGAGGGGGGGGGGGGCAAAGGAGGGGGTGGGCGCAGAAAGTGGAAAGAAAAGCAGATGACAGTATGTGCTTTCAATCTATGAAGGTAACAACAAACAAGAAAAATAATTACATCCTTCGGATAACTATACTCTATATTGATATCAGAGCAGATAGAACCTTACGATTTTTTATTATAGACATACAACTCAATAAAATTACAAAGACAACACTTTTATCAACACTTCCTGCAATATTTGTTTTCGTGAAAAGGATAAAGAAAATCTTTTTTTTTTTCAAACTGCAAGTGCTCTCTTTGATTGATGGATGGATGGAGCACTTGGCCAATAGTGACTGTATCATGATAAATAAAATACCTCTATGAACAAAGCATTAAAGGATTTGTTTGTCCCATGCAGTCCCAACACATCCAAGGAAAGGTGTGCTCAAAATAACAAAATGAGGTCTAGCCATATTAACACTAAAGGAAATAAACAACTCACTGCAAGTTCTTGTATTTGAATTGTAGGTCAGACTTTGGTCCCGACATACACAACTGCAGTCTGAAGACTGAGTGGTAATTCCAAAGGGACAGCTGTTGGAGCAATCTGTGATCAAATTGAATCAACCTATTAGTTCACAGGCTATTTGGTAATGCAACTTTGAAAACTTAGAAAAAACAACATGATAATATAATAATATGTCATTTTCCTGTTCACTGTATCAACAAATGTTTGAAGTAAATCATGTTCTTAACTGGGGCCTACTTATCAAGTCTGTCTATCATTTATGGTTGTGTCAGTGTCCCAAAAAGAGTCTGCAAAGGACTACTGTATTCAAAATAGCCTCAAGCAAAAAGTACAGATGGCATTTTTAACCCCACAATTCAGCAATAATGTTACTGTGGTATCTCTACAACACTTAATACTTGATCACTCTAAAATTTGAAGCCATGTATGCAAGTAATGTGAACGGAAGAACTTTGAGAACTTCAAGTGTTTATTAATTTTTTAAAAGAACAAAAGCAGTGGAGTAACCATACTTGTACAGTAAATAATAGCACTACAAACTGCAGATATTGCTCTCAAATGAAAATCATCTTCACCAAAATAGCTTAAAGAGGCTTGGTCTAGTATATCCCTGATCTTTAAGAACAACAACCCAGTTGCAAACTTATGGTGAAAGATTAACTAGGGGAAAGAACAAGACAATATAAAAACATGCAAAGAATTAAATTAATGTGGAACTCACTGTTTATACTACAGCTTTGTTTGGTCTTTTATGGTTATGAACACTGATGTGCAACTTACGAGCTAACATATCCACAGTCACATCCGAATACACTTTAAATTCAAGAGAACTTTACAAGGACAGTACATTGTGTAAGGAGAACAAAGTGCATAACAGCTGAGGACCGGGACATGTCTACATACCACAAGTGTTTCTTGCCCTGTTGTATGTAAAGCCAGTACCACAGATACAGTCACAGCTGTTGGCAGCTCTTGTGGATCCAGCGGGACACTGGTTGTTGCAGTTCCGAACTGAAAGGGAGAAAAGCCAGGAAATGTAGACCCTTGATGGAAACAAAGTTGCCAATACTTACAACAAATGCAAGTCCCATTTATAAGTTTCATAGCAAAAAAGATCCAGTTAACAAAAAAAAAAACAGGACTACAGGTATTTGTACACTTACACTGCTCTCCTGAGTACATAACACAGTGCTGTTGTGTGCTTTTAATCTATGCTGGTTACATCAAACAAGAAATATACGTTAAATCTACAGAATAACACTACTCTGCTTTATCAGATTATTTAGAACTAAAGAACACATTTATCAACACTTTATGAAATATTTGTTTCTTATGAAGGATAAAGAAAACTATTTTTTTTGGTCTCCAAAACTGGAATTGCTCCCTTCAGATTAATGGTTGGCTGCTGCTATCATGATGATGAAATAACTTCCAACACATCCCAAATCAAAGTGTCCTCACAATTGCGAAATAATATCCATAACCATCGAAACACTAAAAGAAATAAAGAACTCACTGCAAGTTCTTGAATTGGAATTGTAGGTGAGACTTTGGTCCCGACATACACAACTGCAGTCTGAAGACTGAGTGGTTGTTCCAAATGGACAGCTGTTGGAGCAATCTGTAATCAAAAAAGAAAAAGAATCATATAATTAGTTTACAGGCTTTCAGTTCATGTAACTTTGAAAATTCAGAAATATGATAATACACCTTGAAAATTCAGAAATATGATGATATACATTATATCTGGTTTACCGTACCAACAGATATTTGAAGCAAATACTGTTCTTAATTGAGGGCTACTAATCAAGTCTGTTTTTCATTTATTGCTGTCTCAGTGCCCCAAAAGGAGTCAGCAAATGACACATGTGTTCACAATAACCTCAAGCGAAAGCAACAAATGGCATTTCCTAACTTTCCACAATTCAGCATAACTATTAATGTGGTTTATTTACCTCACTTAATATTGACCACCCTAAAATGTGAAGTGATTTGTTATGTCAGCAATGAGAGAGGGAGAATTTTGATAATTGTGTTATTATTCATAACAAAGGGCAAAACCAGAAGAGATTTCCTAGAGTATGCATGTTAGCATTACAAACAACACTCACATGAAATTCATCTTTACCACAATAGCTTAAACTGTCTGAGAATAGAGTATCCTGGACTCTTAAGAACAAGAGGCAATGACTTTTGGTCAAAGATTGGCTTCAATGGGAAAGATCGACTCAATATACCAAAATTAAAAAACAGCACGAAAAATTGGCTATTTTTACCACCTCTTACTTTTGTCTTTTATTGTTATAAGTATTTATGTTCAATTTACGAGGTGATTTATCCACTGTCACATCTCAATACACTTTGATATTCAATAGAACCTTACAAGGACAATACATTGTGTTATGAGAACATAGTGCATAACAGCTTAGGACCAGGACATGTCTACATACCACAAGTGTTTCTTGCCCTGTTGTATGTCAAGCCAGTACCACAATTACAGTCACAGCTGTTTGCAGCTCTTGTGGATCCAGCTGGACACTGGTTGTTGCAATTTCGAACTGGAAAAAAATCAGATAATGTAAACCCTTGATGGAAATAATGTTGCCAATACAAACATAACAATGGAATTCCCCTTTATAAATTCCTTGACAAAAACTACAGTCAACGAAAAAACCAGGACTACATGTATTTTTGCACTCAGCAAACTGCTCTCCTGAATGCTTTCAATCTATGCAGGTAACAACAAACAAGAAATATAGATTCTATTAAATAAACTCGAGTGCTCTTTTCGATTGATGGATGGAGAATTGTGTTATAATGGTGCTATGACGATGACTAAAATAATGTTCAACACATCATAAGTCAAAGTGTGCTTTTAACTGCAAAGTAGTACTGACTTTTTTACTTTTCTTCTTTTTCCTTTCTCTGATATCCGTTGGATGTCGAGGGGAGGTGCAAGTTTCGGTCCTGTGCTAGGTGTGTAGCGTCTGCGATAGATGTTATGTTCTTCCAGGACCTTTTTAACTCTCTCCAGCCAGGTCTTTCTTGGTCTTCCTCTTAATTTAAAGCCGGATTCTCGGGTGTTGTAAGCTCTAGCAGCTAGTTGTTTCTGGGGCATTCTGATTAGATGTCTAAACCATTTGACTCTTTGACGCTCTATGAATTTTATTACTGGTGGTATTCCAGTTTGTAGACGTATGGTTTCGTTCCTTATGCGGTAAATTCTGGTGACGGTGACGGTTTTGTGGAGACACCTCATTTCGCATACATTGATTTTTCTTTCTTGTGCCTTGTTTAGAGACCATGTCTGGCACTAATATGTTAATGTTGGTATGAAGATGCTGTTGATGAGCTGGGATTTCACTTCGGTTGGGATGTTTTTGTGACTGAGCAGGGGTGCTAGCTGGTAGGTCACTGCATTTGCCTTCATAGTTCTTGTTTCTATTTCTTTGTCCATACTCCCATCTTGTATGAAGATGTTTCCCAAGTATTTAAATTCCTCTACTCGTTTGAGCTGTGTTACGCCATCAATAAGAATGTTGAGTTTCCCTGGGTTTCTGTTGACCTTCATAACTTCTGTTTTTGAAAAGGAGATTTTCATGTTCAGGTGTTTACATTCCTCATTTAGTTTTGCGGTGTGTTTTTGTAATTCCTCTTCATCTGTATTTAATATATTCTGGTCATCAGCAAATAGAAGCTCGTTCAGTTAAGTGATTCTGTTATTTGCTGCTTTTGTGATCTTATCCAAGTAAATGATGAAGAGAAGCGGAGAGAGAACACACCCTTGTCTCACCCCAGACCTGATGGGGAACCAGTCCGATAGTCCTTCTGTTGATCTTAGGCACACAGGCTGTTTTTATGCAGTGCCATGATGTTCTCCAGTAATAGTCATCTTACATCATATTCCTCTAAGACTTTCCAAAGTTGACGTCTATCTACCCGGCTGAACGCCTTTTTCCTTATTCACGAAGACGATATTGAGATCTTTGTCGTGTGCAATGGCTGTCTCACACAACTGTCTTAATGCAAAAATAGCGTCAGTACAGCCCCTGCCTTTTCTGAAGCCAAACTGGGATTCACTGAGTTGAGTCTGTACAATTGGTTTCATTCTCATTTCCAGTATTGTGACAAACATTTTGCCCGCATGGCTGAGAAGGGATATTCCTCTGTGGGTTCCACAGTCTCTTTTGTTACCTTTCTTTTTTCCAGTACTACTAAGCCATCGTAAAACTAAAAGAAACAAAAAACTTACTGCAAGTTCTTGAATTTGAATTGTAGGTCAAACTTTGGTCCCGACATACACAACGGCAGTCTGAAGGCTGAGTGGTTGTTCCAGTTGGACAGTTGTTGGAGCAATCTGTTATATAAAAGAATCACACAATTAGTTCACATGCTTTCAGGTATTGATACTTTGAATACTCAGAAATATAACAAAGTATATATCATTTTCTTCGCTACCATACTAACAAATGTTATAAGTAAATCATACTCTTAATTAAGTGCACTAATCAAGTCTAATTTTCATTTATTTCTGTCCCAAAGCCCCAAAAACGAGTCAGCACAGGACAATTGTGTCCAAAATAACCTCAAGCACAAAGCACTTAAGTTATTTTCTAACTCTCCACAATTCAGCATAACTGTTACTGTGGTCTCTTTCCTGCAGTAATTACTCGATTACTGTTAAACTTGAAACCATGTATAATTATGTCAGTAATGTGAGAGGAAGAAGTATGAGAACTTAGTTTGGTTTCATATAAAAGGACAACACCAGAGAAGTATACAATTATTATTTTTTTCAGTATAAAAAAATAACAGTACAAACAGCCAATTTTTCTTTCAAATGTAAATACCAATTACCACAATTGCTTACAGCAGCTTGGTCTAGAGTATCCTTTATTCTAAAAAATACCAACCAAGTGGCATAGCTGAAACTTATGATCAAAGACAAACTTCAAAGGCAAAGAACAAGACAATATACAAGAAGGCAAAGAGCTAAATGTGGATATCGCTGTTTATTATACTACAGCAAATATTTGTCTTTTAATCTTAAGGTGATGAATATTGATGTACAACTTACGAGGTGACTATTCAGTCTAATCTGAATACATTTTGATATTCAAGAGAATATTACAGGGACAGTATATTGTGTAAGGAGAACAAAGTGCATGACAGCCAAGGACCTGGACATGTCTACATACCACAAGTGTTTCTTGCCCTGTTGTATGTCAAGCCAGTACCACAAATACAGTCACAGCTGTTTGCAGCTCTTGTGGATCCAGCTGGACACTGGTTGTTGCAGTTCCGATCTGAAAGGGAGAATAACTGGCAAATGTAAACTCGTAAAGGATAAAAGAATGTGGCCAATCTTAACTCTGCCAATGCAATTGCCATATAAATGTATACATTTCAGTACACCAAAATTAAAGTTAATAAACAAGCAAGACTGCTGGTAATTCTAAATTTAGAGTACTCTTCTGCACACACAACAATGACAGTATAATGTGCTTTTAAACTATGATTGTATTTTTTAATAAAGCAAAAAAAACATAGACGTATCAAATCAGACATCATTACCCTACTGGTAACAGAGATGACAAAGACCCAAATTTTGTTAGCTTACGAAATACACTAGCAACTGTAGGAGAAAGAAAACACATTAATCAAAAATCTATTCAACATTTGTTTCCCACTAAAGAGTGTTGATAACGATTTTCCTCAAATGGAATGGGTTTTCATTCACTGATAGACAGAGGATTATATCGTAGTGACGATAATAAAGTAACTCCATGAACAAAGCCCTAAATGAACTGCCTTGCCAGACACTGTTACAAGATCCTAGTCAAAGTGTGCTCACAGGAGCGAAATCGTATCAAGCCATCTAAACACTAAGGGAATTAACAACTCACTGCAAGTTCTTGTATTTGAATTGTAGGTCAGACTTTGGTCCCGACATACACAACTGCAGTCTGAAGACTGAGTGGTTGTTCCAAATGGACAGCTGTTGGAGCAATCTGTGATCAAATAGAATCAAACAATTATTTCACAGGCTTTCAGGTAATTCAACTTTCAAAACTCATAAACATAACAATATACGCTACTTTGTTATGCATGAACAATACATGTTTAAAGAGAATCATTTCTTATATGAAGACTACTGATTCAGTCAAACTTTTGTTATGCAACTGTCTCAGGGTAAAAAAGAATGAGTGCACTGTTGAAGGACAACTGTGTACAAAATAAGATAGTTTTCCAGAGCTTTGCTGGCAATAGTGGAAGGGAACCTTTGGAAGCGTGTCCACAGATGTGAACAGAAACTCTTAGGCTTGCACGCCCCTTGTGGATTGTTTGGGTTGGGCTCTTCTAAAGCACCCTTTACACCTTTACAAAGTGCCGGAGGATTCAGGTTGTCATCAACAAGTACCTGAAGAGGTTCCCAAGGATCAGATGGACAGACAGAATCACGAATGAAGAAGTATTAAGTATTAAGCAGAACATTTTCAAAGAGAAGAAAGAAGTAGAGATGGATTGGACTGAGCATGCCATCTGGAAATCAGGCAGTTACATTTTTATAAAGTTTTAACTTGGAGTCCAAATGCTAAACGATCAAGGGAAGGCCACGTGGAAACTGTAGAAGAGTCGCAGAGATTGATTAACAGAAAAGTGGAATGACATTTGAAAAATATGAAGAAGTTAGCCCAGAGTAGGGAATAGTGGAAAGTGTTTGTCCGTACAGGCTGAGCCAGGCGATGATGAAACTGGCAGGGGCTCTTTTAGAGCAATTTACAATGGATGAGCCCGGTCATAGATATCAACATCCTGCAAAAACTATCATCTTCTGGTCACTCTGTTTCAGACGATAAACCCAAGTGTCTGTCTTTGAGCTTGGAGCATCGCCTTTGCACACATTGTACTCTTTTGTGTTGAGAAGACCATTGACATAGGTCTTTCTGTCTCTCAATGTCAAACTTCA
>NW_004797516.1:685464-691617 GCF_000002075.1 Aplysia californica | reverse complement strand
TTTATCTATCTATTTATCTATCTGTCTATATGTCTCCTTCTGTCCTGTAAACCATGAATAATGACCTGCCATTGTGTTTGCTAAACGCAGTCACCCACATTTCAATGGTCTAAAGAGGCGTTCACGGTGCCAACGGTCAGCCCCACGAGTCATAAACCGACTCATGAGATAGTGAATTCCACACAGGTGTGGGATTCACGGTTTCATCAGGTGACTTTTGGGTACCGTACTTATTCACGATTTTCTTATTACGTCACACGACAAGTTCGAATTGAGATAATTAAAAAAAAATTTTTTTACAGAATCATCTCACCAAGCACTATAAAAAAAATGACAAACAAAAACCCGATTTTCGAAAGTTTAAGGAATTCACGGTTTTATCAGGCGACCGACGATAGCAAACAGAAATTCTTCTCAAGTCAAAGTCAGCATTACCAAGACAGGTAAAATTTTAAGCAGCTTTCCCTAAAAAAAAAATCTTTAAAAATCAAGAACTCTTCAGAACAGCAAACAGGTGGCACTGCCAAAAAACATAAGGTAAAATATTGACTTCAATAGGATTAAAGAACAAAAAACATTAGGAGTGCAAGGAACTACATACGGAACTGGCTATTTATACCACCACTTACTTTTGACTTTTTTATTTATGAACGTTTAAGCTAAAAATTTGGAGCTGTCTAATCCACAGTTCCACCATCTGAATACACTACACTATTCAAAAGCACCTTGCAAGGACAATACATTGTGTTAGGAGAACAAAGTGCATAACAGCCTAGGACAGAGACATGTCTACTTACCACAAGTGTTTCTTGCCCTGTTGTATGTCAAGCCAGTACCACAAATACAGTCACAGCTGTTGGCAGCTCTTGTGGATCCAGCTGGACACTGGTTGTTGCAGTTCCGATCTGAAATGGGGAAAAAGGGGCAATATAGACTAATAAATGAAAGGAATGTAACCAACGCTAACTCAAACAGTAAATTCACATTTATAAATTCCGTAACAAACAACGAAGCTTTATATAGAACCAGTTTAAAGGCAATTTTGAACTCCGACTGTTCTTCGGCATACATGCAAACACACTATAATGCTCTTTAATGGAACAAGAGTGTAGCCAACACTAACTCAACCAATACACTTTTCGTTGATAAATTATTTGAGAAACAATTACATGTACATTGAAGATGGTAACCAGAACTACAGGAAACTGCACTCCTGCATACACTGCCAAACACCATGATGGACTATATATCACTACTGGAAACAACAAACAAGAAGAGAAATAAAGTTATATCAAATTGGACAACTTTACCCTACTGGTTAGAGAGAAGACAGAGACTAATAATTCTGTTTCTTTACAGTAAGCACAAGCAACTATGGGAGAAGGAGAAACCATTTATCAAGATACAGTCTAAATATTTTCCACATTTTTTCATTTATGGATGGAGGATTAAGTTTCAGAAATGCCACATGAATAATAAAATAACAACAAGGACTAGCCATACAATAAACTCTTTTGTTACCTACAGTTCCAACACATCCCAAGTTAAAATTTGTTGATAAAAGAAAAACAGAATCTAGCTTCTAAAAGCTACTACTACTACTACTGCTACTAGGAACTAAACAACTCACTGCAACTTCTTGAGTTTGCATTATAGGTGAGACTTTGGTCCACACATACACAACTGCAATCTGTAGCCTGTCTGGTTACTCCAAATGGACAGCTGTTGGAGCAATCTGTTATCAAATTGAATCCCACAATTAGTTCACAGGCTTAGAGATCATACAACTTTGAAATTTCATAAACATGGCCGAATGCGCTATTTCAATTTTTTTTGGAGGTTACGAACAACTATTCGAAGTGAACCATTTACATTATAGCTGATGACTATTAATGAAGTCAAACTTTCTTTTATAGCTGTTCCAGTGCGTCAAAAAGATTTAAATTTTGGAGGACAATTTAATGCATTCAAAATAATTTCAGACACAGTTCACAATTGATAGCCCATTTTCGAAAATGTCACAATTCCGCAAAATTATGTTCTCTTCACAACAATAAATAACTGATTACTTTAAAAAATGAAAACCATAATATATCATTAATGAGAAAGAAAAAACCATGAGAACTTATAGTTTGGATTCATATCAAATGATAAAACCAGGGGACAATACATACAGCATATGCCATCAGAACAAATTGACATCCCTCTCAAAATTTAAGCCGTCCGTACCAGTACAGCTAGAACTTTGAAATCACTTTGGCCAAAGATTGTCTTCAACAGGATAAAACTAAATATTTAAAAGATCATAGAACAACATGTGAAACAGGCTATATCCGCCTCCTCTTAATACACTTGGTTTTCATGAGAATGAATATTTATGTAAATTTTATAGGGTTACTTATTCACAGTCCCATATGAAAACACTTTAATATTCTTGTAAACATCACAAGGACAATATATTGTGTTAAGAGAATAAAGTCCATAACAGCCAAGGACCAGGACATGTCTACTTACCACATGTGTTTCTTGCCCTGTTGTATGTCAAGCCAGTACCACAAATACAGTCACAGCTGTTGGCAGCTCTTGTGGATCCAGCTGGACACTGGTTGGTACAGCTGCGAGCTGAAATAGAGTGAAACAAGCAATGTATGCAATGACTGGGAAAAAAATCCCAATTTAGTTGTTATAAAGTGATCAGTTCTCCGTCGACCACTTCATCTTTTACCTTCAGTTTCTTTAATGAGAGCAAGGTGTCAATTAAAGCGCAGTAGAAACTGGATTTGTCTCTTTACATTTTTATTTCTTATCAAGGATTGTCCTATATAACTTCTTTTTAGGCAATAAAAATTGATCTAATCTGATCTTATCTCTCAGCCCTGCCCCGTTTGATTTCTTTTCCTTCCATGATATTGTCAACAACCTGTTAAGAAACCGCATTGCAAACTGTTAAACATTCTCAGCCATATAGATGGATTGACCGCAAAAAAACTTTACAAATTATTTTTGTTGTATCTGAGACATTCATATTTTTCAGGACAGGACTGATTTTATTTCTGCCAAACCCAATTTAATATAGTTACAGTAATGCTATCAATATTTTTTCCAATCACTGTAGAATCATATTTTTTCTTTTGCCTTTTAAGTATTGTTTCAATGTATGTTTTAGAAAAGAAATCTTCGACCAGGACAAGTCTACATACCACAAGTGTTTCTTGCCCTGTTGTATGTAAATCCATTGCCACAAATACAGTCACAGCTGTTGGCAGCTCTTGTGGATCCAACTGGACACTGGTTGGTACAGCTGCGATCTGAAATAGGGCAAAATAAAGCAATGTATGCATTGAATGGAAAAAAAATCCCAATTTAGCTGTTATTGGGTTATCAGTTCTCCGTCGACCACTTTCTCTTTTGCCTTCAGTTTCTTCAATTAGAGCAAGATGTCAATTGAAGTGTACTAGAAACTACATTAATTGTCTCTTTACAGAAAATTTGTATTTTTTTTAAATCAAGGACCGTCCAATACTTCTTTCTTGGGTTGTAAAGGTTTATCTAATCTGATCATATCTTTCAGCCCTGCCCTAACTGATTTCTTTTCCTCCCATTAAATTGTCAGCAACCTGTTAAGAAACCGCATTGTAAATTACCAAGCTTTCTCAGCGCCATATAGACGAATTGAAAGCAAAAGAACTTTCCAAATCCTTATTTTTGTTGTGTCTGGGACGTTCCTGTTTTTCAGAACAGGACTGATTTTATTTCTATCAAACTAAATTATAGTTACAGTAATATGTACTGTGATCAGAATTTTTTTTTATTCACTTTGGAATCTAATTTTTTTTCTTTCATTCAATTTTTAAATGTTGTTTTAATGTATGTGTAAAAAGTAAATTTTCGACCCAGACATGTCTACATACCACAAGTGTTTCTTGCCGTGTTGTATCTAAATCCATTGCCACAAATACAGTCACAGCTGTTGGCAGCTCTTGTAGATCCAGCTGGACACTGGTTGTTGCAGTTCCGAACTGAAAAGGAGAAAAGCCGGAAATTGTAGACCCTTGATAGAAATACGGTATTGCCAATACTAACACAACCAAAATTGCATATCCCAATGTTAAATTTCATGACCAAAAAAACAACTTAAGAAAGAACAAAAAAGGACAACGTACAGGTATTTGTGCACAAATAAGAAACATAGTTAAGTTTATCGAACAACACAACCTTACTGGTTATCAGAGAATTTAGAACCATATGAAGTTTGATTATGGGTATACAAGCAACTGCAGGAGAAGGACAACATATTTATCAATTTTTATGCAATATTTATTTCTCATGAAAGGATAAAGAAAACTTTTTTTTTCAAACTAGAAGTGATCCTTTAAACTGATTGATGGGGGATCATGTTATACTGGCATGATGAATAAAATAACTTTCAACACACCCTAAGTCAAAATGTGCTCATAATTGCGAAACAGTATCTATCCATCTACACTCTAAAGGAAACAAACAACTCACTGCAAGTTCTTGAATTGGAATTGTAGGTCAGACTTTGGTCCCGACATACACAACTGCAGTCTGAAGACTGAGTGGTTGTTCCAAATGGACAACTGTTGGAGCAATCTGTTATCAAATAGAATCAAACAACTTGTAAAGCGAGAGGAAGAACTTTGAGAATTTTGTTGATATTCATAACAAAGGGCAAAAATTAGAGGCTATACAATAGCAGAAAAAACATGTTTTCTTCTTATGAAAATTCTCATTACCAAGATAGTTTAAAGCAGCTTTGAATAGAGTATCCTGGACTTTTAAGAACAGTTACCAAATGGAAAAACAAAGACTTCTGGTCAAAGATTCTCTTCAAAGGGAATGTTCAACTCAATATCCAAAAATGGAAACAACTACACAAGGCATTGGCTATTTCTACCACCACTTATTTTTGTCTTTTAAGTTTATGAACACTGATGTGCATCTAGGGAGGTGACTTATCCACAGTCCCATTTGAATACACATTGAAGTTCAAGACAACCTTACAAGGACAACACATTGTGCTATGAGAACAAGGTGCATAACAGCCAAGGACCAGGACATGTCTACATACCACAAGTGTTTCTTGCCCTGTTGTATGTCAAGCCAGTACCACAAATACAGTCACAGCTGTTGGCAGCTCTTGTGGATCCAACTGGACACTGGTTGGTACAGCTGCGAACTGAAAGAGAAAAAAGCCAGAAAATGTAGACCCTTGACGGAAATAATGTTGCCAATACTAGCACAACAAATACAATTCCCAATTCCCAATTTAGATTTTAAAAAATTGTTAACGAAAAACCAGAACAACAGGTATTTTTCGCATTCAAACTGCTCTACTGAATACACAATGAAAACACTGTGATTTCAGTCTATGCTGGTAACAGTGAACGAGAAATATTATAGTTACATCTATTGGACAAGACTACTCTAGTGGTATCAGAGATTCCGGAACCAGTAGTGTTTGCTATAATGGGTATACAAGCAGTTCATGAAGGAGAAGGACAACACATTATCGACACTTCAAGCAACATTTGTTTGTCATGGAAGGATAAAGAAAATCCTTTTCTTTCAAACTGGAAGTGCTGTGTATTTCATGTACAAAGAATTGTGTAGTAAAAAATACTCTCATGAATAATAAAGTAACCCAATGAACAAGACATTCAATGACATGTTCTGTCACACAGTTCCAACATATCATGTTCATAATTGCACAATGGTATCTAGCCATCTAAACACAAAAGAAGATTAACAACTCACTGCAAGTTCTTGAATTGGAATTGTAGGTCAGACTTTGGTCCCGACATACACAACTGCAGTCTGAAGACTGAGTGGTTGTTCCAAATGGACAACTGTTGGAGCAATCTGTTATCAAATAGAATCAAACAACTTGTAAAACGAGAGGAAGAACTTTGAGAACTTTGTTGATATTCATAACAAAGGGCAAAACTTAGAGGCTATACAATAGCAGAAAAAAACATGTTTTCCTCTTATGAAAACTCTCATTACCAAGATAGTTTAAAGCAGCTTTGAATAGAGTATCCTGGACTTTTAAGAACAGTTACCAAATGGAAAAGCAAAGACTTCTGGTCAAAGATTCACTTCAAAGGGAAAGTTCAACTCTATATCCAAAAA
>NW_004797516.1:683191-684287 GCF_000002075.1 Aplysia californica | reverse complement strand
TAAATATATATAAATCATAACGTTTATTGGATACGACGTACGTACCTGTTTTTTGCTTTGAAGGTACCATTAACTTTGATTTTAATTGTTAATGGATTATTCACTGATAATCACACAAAAGAATAAAAAAGCTAACCCACTTTTCGCCAGCATTATTAGTTCCAGATAATACAGTTCAGCAAGAAGCAGCAGCTGCTACTTCATTTCAAAGAGAAGATGTCCAGACTCATTTACATCCTTTAGTATCATTGAATAACGTGGCCCATTTTATTCTCAGAAACCAAACATAGAAGAATTGAATCATTAAACTTACTACAAGTTCTTGTTGATGGGAAATAGGTGAGCCGACTGTCTGTGCACTGACAACTGCAATCTGCCTGTTGTGTGCTTATTCCAGACGGACAACTGCTAGGGCATTCTGTGATAAAATGTATACTCACAATTAGCTTAGAGCTTTATCAGTCATGCTATAAGATGTTTGAAAAAAGAAAAAGGAGAAAAACAGTAGAAGGGCACCAAAAAAAAGAATAATTCCAGTTTTTAAAAATATTCACAGCAGCAGACATTCTATCCCGTCACACCAGTAAGATCAAGTGCAAGAGGGAATCAAAGACTTATATATGTTGATGTTATCGATCGAGAAATAAAAAAATTCATAATTTGAATGAACAAAAGACTACTTGCATGTGCAGCCACTTTGTATTACATTAAGGGCAGCAACTAAAAAGGATTTTAAAACGACGAAGTTAAATAACACCAGAAAAAACTAAACCCTTAAATAGTACAGTTACAGAATTCCAAAATTAACACTCACGGCTGATACAGCTGCAATCTGAGCCCAGACGCTGACCAGTAGGACATCGGTTTAAGCACTGGCACTTACACTGGTTGTCTTGAAACTGAAAGAGAATAAAGGGCCATTGGTTTTGTCTGGTCAGATCGATGACGGAGGTTCGGTCAAGTGCGTATAAAAAAGATAAAAATAAAAGGAGCAGAAAGAAAAAACAGAGTTGATACTCAAACTAAACTTTCCACATGTGCACAATGTCAGTGTTGATCCTCATGTGTGTGTGTGTGTGTGTGTGTGTGTGTGTGT
>NW_004797516.1:673794-676294 GCF_000002075.1 Aplysia californica | reverse complement strand
CAAATCCAACGCCCATCTCTCATAGGAGCGTGCCAAAAGAACGGAAAGCCTTAAAAACTCCCCAAACAACCCAAGTTGAAAAAACTCCGTTAGAGATTCGAACCGGGGCCATAAAATGTCGTTCAAGAGAGCTACAATCAATGCCATTATACATTTCCCCTTTTCAAGAGTAGCTCTAATCTGCAGAGAAATATGAAACCGTCCTCCCGTATTAAGGTTTCATGATCTTCTTCCAAGCTGTTGTTCAATCTCCTAAAACATCGCCCATATGGAGCAGAATGCTAGTAAACCAATTTTGGCGAACTCTTGCGTCGACACAGAAGACAACAGGTTATGATTTAACTACACCATACCTGGACAGTAGCCCTGGCATCATTCGGATGACCGTCAGAAATAAGGACGATGACACCACCAGTCCGATTTCCGTTGTAAGCTCTCTGGGCGTTAATCATGCGTTCCTTCAGGGTGTCACTAAGAAAGCAGGGGGAAAATATTTACATTTATATTCAAAGCTTATATTTGAATCAAAACTAACACAATCATATTATACTAAGCTTCGCGTGAGATAAAAAATACAGAGCCTACTTTAAGTCATACAACATTTCGATATCATGAGAGGACACAAACATTCCAACATCCCCACTGAGACCAAAGCCAATGTCATCGACACAGCCCCCTCCTCCTCCATGTTTAACAAATCAGAATCAAAGCAATTTTTAAAATTGTCTCAATATTAGCTCGTATCCACGCTGCACAGTATGCTCTAAGTGCTTTACAACTATTATTTATTCCCCTAGCAGACACTAGAACACCCACAAACAATCTAGGCTTCCAGAGAAGCAAAGAATGCAAACTACAAATGACAGGCGCTCAAACACCGCCAAACTGACACGATATTTTGCTGTCTACTGCCCGGTTAAGGGGGAAGTGAGGAAAACTCGTGTTAAGTGCCTTTCCCAAGATCACAACGACGGGCCCCCAATGGGATTCGAATCCACGACAATACGTTTGGGAGTCCGAGAGCCTTTTGCCACTGGGCCAGCTACGTCGTATTGGAACAGATTAGAATACTGACTCTGGCAAGAGAACCGTTCTTTTATAAAAACGTAGGTGGTCTTTTACGCCTCCATTCACACAATTTGGATAATTTAGGAGGCAGGCTTCCGACCTTGTTTGTCTGGACCAACCTGGGCTGAGATGGACATATCTTTACAGAAATACCGGGAAACTTGTTAAAAATTTGCTCCTCATTCGGAAATCGACTGGGGTCCCCTGCGTGCAACAGCGCAGCACCTAACCACTACTTCAGAGCAGTCGTGATATGGCCAGAAACAAGATAACACCAGTCCATCTCTCCATCCAATGTTGACCAAAAGCCTGCTTTTTCACCCCATGACGCTCTCGAAAGGACAAAAAGAAGGATAGGGACAAGTCAGTACAATGTACAGAGTCCTGGGCGTTATTTCATAATTTCGGCTGTGTAGCCTAGTAGATCTACTTTTCCTTTTACTTCTTTTTTTTTTCTTTTTTTTTCTTGCGTCGAAAGTAAAAATAGTTCACAAAGCACTATATCATAATGCAATTTAAAAAGGATGCATAATATAGGTTGCTAACCCTGCGAGCTGAAGAGCTTTGGGCATGGAAGTCTTCTTTCTTGGCTGGACCAATCCATCAACTTCGGCGATCAGTTGTTCGATCTCATCCGGCGTTCTCGATTTCAGAGAAATCTGCTGAAGGTAGTCGCTGTCAGGGAAAATAAAACACACGAGTAAATGAATAAATAAATAAACAAATAGATAAAAGAATATACAAATACATAAATACACAAGTTACACTTTATTGATCCCCGTGGGGAGAACGTTTTGTTGCAATGGCGAACATACACACATAAATAGTTGATCAAACACACACATACATACAACGAATACACATATTACACTTAAAACAATTTTATAAACATGGCATTGCTTGTCGCCACTGTGGAGCCCCCCTGATTTTTTGAGGAAGGATAATCGTATCTTGCTCAAGGACACACCCCAGTGATCACCAAACTAAACCCCGTATCACCAACATTTTCTTGGCATTATTTTTGAGTCTCTTCTCACTACTCACTCGGCCACTGGAGCCCAAAGTGATGTTCTAAGACAAGACATGAAAGAGTTATAACAAGATATTATGCCAGGGTAAGAGTTGAGACAAGAGGAGGTCGGAATCAGGGGAAATAAATAAATATATTATATATTTTTGTACATGTATGTATACTGTCTAAGACGATCACCCATTGTCGAGGAGAAAAGTGATTTATCTTAGAAAGATGATTGTTTTATTCAGTGTCACTATAAATGTATTTAAAAAATAACCAATGGTGGGAATGGGAAGTGGCCGTTTATAAAAGCAGGAGGGTTGTCTTATACAGGAGGTTGTCCAAGCAGGTGATTATCTTATAAAGGAGGCCGTCAGAGCAGGTTCGACGGTCTAATATAATAATAATAATATAATG
>NW_004797516.1:670463-673694 GCF_000002075.1 Aplysia californica | reverse complement strand
TCATGAGAGGACACAAACATTCCAACAACCCCACTGAGACCAAAGCCAATGTCATCGACACCGCCCCCTCCTCCTCCCCGTTTAACATACCAGAATCAAAGTATTTTTAAAAATTGTCTTATAATAGCTCGTATCCACGCTGTACAGTATGCTCTAAGTGCTTTACAACTATTATTTATTACCCTAGCAGACACTAGAACACCCACAAACAATCTAGGCTTCCAGAGAAGCAAAGAATGCAAACTACAAATGACAGGCGCTCAAACACCTCCAAACTGACACGATATTATTTTTCTGTCTACTGCCCGGTTAAGGGGGAAGGGAGGAAAACTCGTGTTAAGTGCCTTTCCCAAGATCACAACGACGGGCACCCAACGGTATTCGAATCCACGACAATACGTTTGGGAGTCTGAGAGCCTTTTGCCACTGGGCAATACGTCGTATTGGAACAGATTAGAATACTGACTCTGGCAAGAGAACCGTTCTTTTATAAAATGTAGGTGGTCTTTTACGCCTCCATTCACACAATTTGGATAATTTAGGAGGCAGGCTTCCGACCTTGTTTGTCTGGACCAACCTGGGCTGAGATGGACATATCTTTACAGAAATACCGGGAAACTTGTTAAAAATTTGCTCCTCATTCGGAAATCGACTGGGGTCCCCTGCGTGCAACAGCGCAGCACCTAACCACTATTTCAGAGCAGTCGTGATATGGCCAGAAACAAGATAACACCAGTCCATCTCTCCATCCAATGTTGACCAAAAGCCTGCTCTTTCACCCCTTGACGCTCTCGAAAGGACAAAAAGAAGGCTAGGGACAAGTCAGTACAATGTACAGAGTCCTGGGCGTTATTTCATAATTTCGGCTGTGTAGCCTAGTAGATCTACTTTTCCTTTTACTTCTTTTTTTTCTTTCTTTTTTTCTTGCGTCGAAAGTAAAAATAGTTCACAAAGCACTATATCATAATGCAATTTAAAAAGGATGCATAATATAGGTTGCTAACCCTGCGAGCTGAAGAGCTTTGGGCATGGAAGTCTTCTTTCTTGGCTGGACCAATCCATCAACTTCGGCGATCAGTTGTTCGATCTCATCCGGTGTTCTCGATTTCAGAGAAATCTGCTGAAGGTAGTCGCTGTCAGGGAAAATAAAACACACGAGTAAATGAATAAATAAATAAACAAATAGATAAAAGAATATACAAATACATAAATACACAAGTTACACTTTATTGATCCCCGTGGAGAGAACGTTTTGTTGCAATGGCGAACATACACACATAAATAGTTGATCAAACATACAAATACATACAACGAATACACATATTACACTTAAAACAATTTTATAAACATGGCATTGCTTGTTGCCACTGTGGAGCCCCCCTGTTCTTTTGAGGAAGGAATAATCGTATCTTGCTCAAGGACACACCCCAGTGATCACCAAACTAAACCCCGTGTCACCAACACTTTCTTGGCATTATTTTTGAGTCTCTTCTCACCACTCACTCGGCCACTGGAGCCCAAAGTGATGTTCTAAGACAAGACATGAAAGAATTATAACAAGATATTATGCCAGGGTAAGAGTTGAGACAAGAGGAGGTCGGAGTCAGGGGAAATAAATAAATATATTATATATTTTTGTACATGTATGTATACTGTCTATGACGGGCACCCATTGTCGAGGAGAAAAGGGATTTATCTTAGAAAGATGATTGTTTTATTCAGTGTCACTATAAATGTAAAAAAAAAAATAACCAAGGGTGGGAATGGGAAGTGGCCGTTTATAAAAGCAGGAGGGTTGTCTTATACAGGAGGTTGTTCAAGCAGGTGATTATCTAATAAAGGAGGCCGTCAGAGCAGGTTCGACGGTCTAATATGATAATAATGATATAATACATTATATTATACTATAGTGGGCTGCGTCTTACCTGAATAGGATTACTCCAACATCGGCATCAGCAAACGTATTGGTGACTGCGCGGATCTCTCGGATGAGCGCTTCTTTGGCAGACTGGAATCCGTAAGGACTCACGCTGTCAGAGCCGTCCAGGAGAAACAGCACGTCAGGGGGACAGAAGCGTACTGTCAAATGAAACGTTTGTCAATCAGTTTAACGCCTCTTTTGGCTGTGGTTTCTTCTAGTTTAATAAGAGTTTGGTTGTTGTTGGGGTTTTTTGTTGTTTTTTGGGTTGAGGTTGCTTGTTGTTGTTCTTTTTGTGTTGTTTTTTGTGTGGAGGGGAGTTCTTTTGGTAAGAGTTCTTTTTTGGCTTAATTTATTTTGGTTTTCGTAAGAAAACAAACAAACAAGCAAGCAAACAATCAATCAAACAAACAAACAAAAATATATAAATAAAAGAACAAATCAACAAACAAACTAACCAACAAACAAGCAATCAAGTATGTAAACACACAAGCAAACAAAAAAAAACAGTATACAACTCTAAACAAGATGAAAGAAAATGTACGTCTCTTACATGAATTCTTGCTCTCGTAGTATCTGTTGACGATGTCAGTTCCACTGCTGCCAGTTTTCACGAGGTTCTTGATCCAGCTGAAAAGGCCAAACGCCTGTTGAAGGTCTTGGCCAGCATGAGACTGCACGCCACCATTGGCGACGGCAATGAGGTTTAGCTGGAGCAAGAATGTGAGGAAGACCAAGATCCTCATCTTGCCGAAATGTCTGAAATTAAAAAGAAAACGTAATATAAGTTATTTTAATAGTTGTTTAGTGTAGGAATAGAAAGTCTGGGCTGAAAGAAGCGGTTGCAGAAATATTGGGTTTTTTAAAGTATGTCTGAGACCTGAAAGTTTGAGAAAAGGTATTCTTCATCATCATCATCATCATCATCATCATCATCATCATCATCATCATCATCATCATCATCATCATCATCATCATCATCATCAGAAACACAAACAATTGCCAAGTAAACAGACCGATGTTTTCTACTGAAGAAGAATTCAACGTTATTTTGGAAGAAAAACATCGTCAGATAGTAAGGTAGACAAATACCATAGTATTAATTTTCACTCCTTCCTAAACGGTAGTAAACTGTCTTGTCTTAAAGTAGGTCTATGCATTTACAATAATGTACAGAAATAATGATATGATAAAAGGGCAATGGAGTGCCTACTGATGGATTTCTTCAACGGGGTCAAATTATTCATCTTATTTCAAATTCAAAAAGGACCTGGGCTTTTGGGGTTTTTTGGGTGTCTTTTTATGGGGAGAGG
>NW_004797516.1:668445-669638 GCF_000002075.1 Aplysia californica | reverse complement strand
CACACACACACACACACACACACACACACACACACACATACACACAACGCCTGAACACATGGGCACTTTTCCTGTTTGTGCAGCTCAACGATTGTTTGGTCTGTGCAACAGTTCCTTTGCTTGCAAACTCCTAGGACGTGAAAATGTAGATACACGAGTAGGTGAAGCTTTGAGGACAGTGGCAGATTAAACATGGTGCGAGAAACTGGGAGCCTTGAAAAACTTTCACTGTTACAGCTGAGCCTTTCAGTGTCCGCGATTATTTTGTTTTCCAACTCTTGCAATACTTCAAAGAAGAAATAGAGCTATGAGATCTCCGTTTGAGAAATGTGCTATCTATCTATCCATCTATCTGTCTATCTATCTATCTATCCATCTTACGAGGTAGACCTAACATTTTTGTAAGACTAGTGTAAACGGTTTCATCTTCATCAACTTAATGTTGAAGGTGGCCTGTTCGACTTTGAGCGAGGAGTGGCCCTATCTTTGAGTTTGCTTTATTTCTTAAGGCACAAACAAGCAAAATAATGAAAATGAGTCGTTTTGAACTTGAATCTATTTACCCTTCGAAAGATTAGTCCATAGAAATAGTGTTCCGAGGATGTTTTTGTTCATGTATCATACTTTCAGCAAGAATGTCTGTTTGCTAGTGCATTATATGAGTTTGCGAAGGTCACAAAGCACGTAACAATTAGTTACCTCACTTTCGCTCTAAAAAATTACTCTTCAAAGATAAATCTATAGATATAGTGTTTTGAAGATTTTTATTTGTTCATAATTATAGAGCCTTACTTAAGCTTGTATAGTAGGTGACAAAGCACGAATATAAACTCCCTCTTACCCGTTCCGAAAAGGAAGGAAACAAAGCAACTCCTTGAATATAAAGCCATTTTTTAAACTGACGGTCTTTTCTTCGGCCTGCACCCCCTACCCACCCCCACCCTTTTCCCCTACGTCTTGTGATTTTCCGCAAATATTAAAGGGAATCCCACCTTTATGAGTGTAAGTAATTACTGCCGACGCCACTACACAATATCGTTTAGTGTCTACAAAGGAGTCAAAACCACGGCGGTTTAGAAGACAGAAGCTCTAGAAATATTGGCATCTATATATTATAATAGGGATCAAGAAAGACAAAGAGGGAGAGAGAGAGAGAGAGAGAGAGAGAGAGAGAGAGAGAGAGAGAGAGAGAG